>NW_027478611.1:300000-586489 GCF_051014685.1 Ptiloglossa arizonensis | reverse complement strand
TTGCATCTGAAAGTAGAAGTTCGCCCGATTCCAACGGTATGTGTATTTTTTCCCTAGGCCATTCTGGTTAAGCGTTCGGAGCAGCAGAATTGTGAAAAATTTTTTGTCTTATCTACCATTCTTTGGCTTCAAACTCCCATATCTCGCGAACGGATTAACCTAATCCAAAAATTCCTGTTGCATCTGAAAGTAGAAACTCGCCCCATTACAACGGTATGTGTATTTTTTCCCGAGGCCATTCTGGTTAAGCGTTTGGAGCAGCAGAATTGCGTAAAATTTTTTGCCTTCTCAACCATTTCTTAGCTTCAAAGTCCCATATCTCGCGAACGGATTGACCAAACCCAAAAATTCCTGCTGCGTCTGAAAGTAGAGACTCGCCCGATTACAACGGTATGCGTATTTTTTCCCTGGGCCATTCTGGTTAAGCGTTTGGAGCAGCAGAATTGCGAAAAATTTTTGCCTTCTCGACCATTTCTTGGCTTCAAAGTCCCATACCTCGCGAACGGATTGACCTAACCCAAAAATTCCTATTGCATCTGAAAGTAGAATCTCGCCCGATTACAACGGTATGTGTATTTTTTCCCTAGCCCATTCTGGTTAAGCGTTTGGCGCAGCAGAATTGTGAAAAATTTTTTGCCTTCTGTACCATTTCTTGGCTTCAAACACCCATATCTCGCGAACGGATTGACCTAACCCAAAAATTCCTATTGCATCTGAAAGTAGAAACTCGCCCGATTACAGCGGTATGTGTATTTTTTCCCTAGGCCATTTTGGTTAAGCGTTTGGAGCAGCAGAATTGCGAAAATTTTTTTGCCTTCTCAACCATTTCTTGGCTTCACACTCCCATATCTCGCGAACGGATTGACCTACCCCAAAAATTCCTATTGCATCTGAGAGTAGAAACTCGCCCCATTACAGCGGTATGTGTATTTTTTCCCTAGGCCATTTTGGATAAGCGTTTGGAGCAGCAGAATTGCGAAAAATTTTTTGCCTTCTCAACCATTTCTTGGCTTCACACTCCCATATCTCGCGAACGGATTGACCTAACCCAAAAACTCCGATTGCCTCTGAAAGTAGCAACTCGCCCAAATTACAACGGTATGTGTATTTTTTCCCTAGCCCATTCTGGTTAAGCGTTTGGAGCAGCAGAATTGTGAAAAATTTTTTGCCTTCTGTACCATTTCTTGGCTTCAAACTCCATATCTCGCGAACGGATTGACCTAACCCAAAAATTCCTATTGCATCTGAAAGTAGAAACTCGCCCGATTACAGCGGTATGTGTATTTTTTCCCTAGGCCATTCTGGTTAAGCGTTTGGAGCAGCAGAATTGTGAAAAATTTTTTGCCTTCTCAACCATTTCTTGTTTTCAAAGTCCCATACCTCGCGAACGGATTGACCAAACCCAAAAATTCCTGCTGCGTCTGAAAGTAGAGACTCGCCCGATTACAACCGTATGCGTATTTTTTCCCTAGGCCATTCTGGTTAAGCGTTTGGAGCAGCAGAATTGCGAAAAATTTTTGCCTTCTCGACCATTTCTTGGCTTCAAAGTCCCATACCTCGCGAACGGATTGACCTAACCCAAAAATTCCTATTGCATCTGAAAGTAGAATCTCGCCCGATTACAACGGTATGTGTATTTTTCCTCTTGGCCATTCTGGTTAAGCGTTTGGAGCAGCAGAATTGTGAAAAATTTTTTGCCTTCTGTACCATTTCTTGGCTTCAAACTCCCATATCTCGCGAACGGATTGACCTAACCCAAAAATTCCTATTGCATCTGAAAGTAGAAACTCGCCCGATTACAGCGGTATGTGTATTTTCTCCCTAGGCCATTTTGGTTAAGCGTTTGGAGCAGCAGAATTGCGAAAATTTTTTTGCCTTCTCAACCATTTCTTGGCTTCACACTCCCATATCTCGCGAACGGATTGACCTAACCCAAAAACTCCGATTGCCTCTGAAAGTAGAAACTCGCCCGATTACAACGGTATGTGTATTTTTTCCCTAGCCCATTCTGGTTAAGCGTTTGGAGCAGCAGAATTGTGAAAAATTTTTTGCCTTCTGTACCATTTCTTGGCTTCAAACTCCCATATCTCGCGAACGGATTGACCTAACCCAAAAATTCCTATTGCATCTGAAAGGAGAAACTCGCCCGATTACAACGGTATGTGTATTTTTTCCCTAGGCCATTCTGGTTAAGCGTTTGGAGCAGCAGAATTGTGAAAAATTTTTTGCCTGCTCAACCATTTCTTGGCTTCAAACTCCCATATCTCGCGAACGCATTGACCTAACCCAAAAATTCATATTGCATCTGAAAGTAGAAGTTCGCCCGATTCCAACGGTATGTGTATTTTTTCCCTAGGCCATTCTGGTTAAGCGTTTGGAGCAGCAGAATTGTGAAAAATTTTTTGCCTTCTCTACCATTTCTTAGCTTCAAACTCCCATATCTCGCGAACGGATTGACCTAATCCAAAAATTCCTGTTGCATCTGAAAGTAGAAACTCGCCCCATTACAACGGTATGTGTATTTTTTCCCGAGGCCATTCTGGTTAAGGGTTTGGAGCAGCTGAAATGCGAAAAATTTTTTGCCTTCTCAACCATTTCTTAGCTTCAAAGTCCCATATCTCGCGAACGGATTGACCAAACCCAAAAATTCCTGCTGCGTCTGAAAGTAGAAACTCGCCCGATTACAACTGTATGCGCATTTTTTCCCTAGGCCATTCTGGTTAAGCGTTTGGAGCCGCAGAATTGGGAAAAATTTTTTGCCTTCTCGACCATTTCTTGGCTTCAAAGTCCCATACCTCGCGAACGGATTGACCTAACCCAAAAATTCCCATTGCATCTGAAAGTAGAAACTCGCCCGATTACAACGGTATGTGTATTTTTTCCCTAGCCCATTCTGGTTAAGCGTTTGGAGCAGCAGAATTGTGAAAAATTTTTTGCCTTCTGTACCATTTCTTGGCTTCAAACTCTCATATCTCGCGAACGGATTGACATAACCCAAAAATTCCTATTGCATCTGAAAGTAGAAACTCGCCCGATTACAGCGGTATGTGTACTTTTTCCCTAGGCCATTTTGGTTAAGCGTTTGGAGCAGCAGAATTGCGAAAATTTTTTTGCCTTCTCAACCATTTCTTGGCTTCACACTCCCATATCTCGCGAACGGATTGACCTACCCCAAAAATTCCTATTGCATCTGAAAGTAGAAACTCGCCCGATTACAACGGTATGTGTATTTTTTCCCTAGCCCATTCTGCTAATGCGTTTGGAGCAGCAGAATTGTGAAAAATTTTTTGCCTTCTGTACCATTTCTTGGCTTCACACTCCCATATCTCGCGAACGGATTGACCGACCCCAAAAATTCCTATTGCATCTGAAAGTAGAAACTCGCCCCATTACAGCGTTATGTGTATTTTTTCCCTAGGCCATTTTGGTTAAGCGTTTGAAGCAGCAGAATTGCGAACAAATTTTTGCCTTCTCAACCATTTCTTGGCTTCAAACTCCCATATCTCGCGAACGGATTGACCTAACCCAAAAATTCCTATTGCATCTGAAAGTAGAAATCCGCCCGATTACAACGGTATGTGTATTTTTTCCCTAGCCCATTCTGGTTAAGCGTTTGGAGAAGCAGATATGTGAAAAATTTTTTGTCTTCTCTACCATTTCTTGGCTTCAAACTCCCATATCTCGCGAACGGATTGACCTAACCCAAAAATTCCTATTGCATCTGAAAGTAGAAACTCGCCCGATCACAACGGTATGTGTATCTTTCCCCTAGGACCTTCTGGTTAAGCGTTCGGAGCAGCAGAATTGCGAAAAATTTTTTGCCTTCTCAACCATTCCTTGGCTTCACACTCCCATATCTCGCGAACGGATTGACCCACCCCAAAAATTCCTATTGCATCAGAAAGTAGAAACTCGCCCCATTGCAGCGTTATGTGTATTTTTTCCCTAGGCCATTTTGGTTAAGCGTTTGGAGCAGCAGAATTGTGAAAAATTTTTTGCCTTCTCAACCATTTCTTGTTTTCAAACACCCACATCTCGCGAACGGATTGACTTAACCCAAAAATTCCGATTGCATCTGAAAGTAGAAACTCGCCCGATTACAACGGTATGTGTATTTTTTCCCTAGGCCATTTTGGTTAAGCGTTTGGAGCAGCAGAATTGCGAAAAATTTTTTGACTTCTCAACCATTTCTTGTTTTCAAACACCCACATCTCGCGAACGGATTGACTTAACCCAAAAATTCCGATTGCATCTGAAAGTAGAAACTCGCCCGATTACAACGGTATGTGTATTCTTTCCCTAGGCCATTCTGGTTATGCGTTTGGCGCAGCAGAATTGCGAAAAATTTTTTGCCTTCTCAACCATTTCTTAGCTTCAAAGTCCCATATCTCGCGAACGGATTGACCAAACCCAAAAATTCCTTCAGCGTCTAAAAGTAGAAACTCGCCCGATTACAACGGTATGCGTGTTTTTTCCCTAGGCCATTCTGGTTAAGCGTTTGAAGCAGCAGAATTGCGAACAAATTTTTGCCTTCTCAACCATTTCTTGGCTTCAAACTCCCATATCTCGCGAACGGATTGACCTAACCCAAAAATTCCTATTGCATCTGAAAGTAGAAACTCGCCCGATTACAACGGTATGTGTATTCTTTCCCTAGGCCATTCTGGTTATGCGTTTGGCGCAGCAGAATTGCGAAAAATTTTTTGCCTTCTCTACCATTTCTTAGCTTCAAAGTCCCATATCTCGCGAACGGATTGACCAAACCCAAAAATTCCTTCAGCGTCTAAAAGTAGAAACTCGCCCGATTACAACGGTATGTGTATTTTTTCCCTTGGCCATTCTGGTTAAGCGTTTGGAGCAGCAGAATTGCGAAAAATGTTTTGCCTTCTCAACTATTTCTTGGCTTCAAACTCCCATATCTCGCGAACGAATTGACCTAACCCAAAAATTCCTATTGCATCTGAAAGTAGAAACTCGTCCGCTTACAACGGTATGTGTATTTCTTCCCTAGGCCATTCTGGTTAAGCGTTCGGAGCAGCAGAATTGCGAAAAATTTTTTGCCTCCTCAACCATTTCTTGTCTTCAAACTCCCATATCTCTCGAACGGATTGACCTAACCCAAAAATTCCTATTGCATCTCAAAGTAGAAACTCGCCCGATTACAACGGTATGTGTATTTTTTCCTTAGCCCATTCTGGTTAAGCGTTTGGAGCAGCAGAATTGTGAAAAATTGTTTGCCTTCTGTACCATTTCTTGGCTTCAAACTCCCATATCTCGCGAACGGATTGACCTAACCCAAAAATTCCTATTGCATCTGAAAGTAGAAACTCGCCCGATTACAACGGTATGTGTATTTTTTCCCTTGGCCATTCTGGTTAAGCATTTGGAGCAGCAGAATTGCGAAAAATTTTTTGCCTTCTCTACCATTTCTTGGCATCAAACTCCCATATCTCGCGAACGGATTGACCTAACCCAAAAATTCCTGTTGCATCTGAAAGTAGAAACTCGCCCCATTACAACGGTATGTGTATTTTTTCCCGAGGCCATTCTGGTTAAGCGTTCGGAGCAGCAGAATAGCGAAAAATTTTTTGCCTTCTCAACCATTTCTTGTTTTCAAACACCCATATCTCGCGAACGCATTGACCTAACCCAAAAATTCATATTGCATCTGAAAGTAGAAGTTCGCCCGATTCCAACGGTATGTGTATTTTTTCCCTAGGCCATTCTGGTTAAGCGTTTGGAGCAGCAGAATTGTGAACAATTTTTTGTCTTATCTACCATTCTTTGGCTTCAAACTCCCATATCTCGCGAACGGATTAACCTAATCCAAAAATTCCTGTTGCATCTGAAAGTAGAAACTCGCCCCATTACAACGGTATGTGTATTTTTTCCCGAGGCCATTCTGGTTAAGCGTTTGGAGCAGCAGAATTGCGTAAAATTTTTTGCCTTCTCAACCATTTCTTAGCTTCAAAGTCCCATATCTCGCGAACGGATTGACCAAACCCAAAAATTCCTGCTGCGTCTGAAAGTAGAGACTCGCCCGATTACAACGGTATGCGTATTTTTTCCCTGGGCCATTCTGGTTAAGCGTTTGGAGCAGCAGAATTGCGAAAAATTTTTGCCTTCTCGACCATTTCTTGGCTTCAAAGTCCCATACCTCGCGAACGGATTGACCTAACCCAAAAATTCCTATTGCATCTGAAAGTAGAATCTCGCCCGATTACAACGGTATGTGTATTTTTTCCCTAGCCCATTCTGGTTAAGCGTTTGGCGCAGCAGAATTGTGAAAAATTTTTTGCCTTCTGTACCATTTCTTGGCTTCAAACACCCATATCTCGCGAACGGATTGACCTAACCCAAAAATTCCTATTGCATCTGAAAGTAGAAACTCGCCCGATTACAGCGGTATGTGTATTTTTTCCCTAGGCCATTTTGGTTAAGCGTTTGGAGCAGCAGAATTGCGAAAATTTTTTTGCCTTCTCAACCATTTCTTGGCTTCACACTCCCATATCTCGCGAACGGATTGACCTACCCCAAAAATTCCTATTGCATCTGAGAGTAGAAACTCGCCCCATTACAGCGGTATGTGTATTTTTTCCCTAGGCCATTTTGGATAAGCGTTTGGAGCAGCAGAATTGCGAAAAATTTTTTGCCTTCTCAACCATTTCTTGGCTTCACACTCCCATATCTCGCGAACGGATTGACCTAACCCAAAAACTCCGATTGCCTCTGAAAGTAGCAACTCGCCCAAATTACAACGGTATGTGTATTTTTTCCCTAGCCCATTCTGGTTAAGCGTTTGGAGCAGCAGAATTGTGAAAAATTTTTTGCCTTCTGTACCATTTCTTGGCTTCAAACTCCATATCTCGCGAACGGATTGACCTAACCCAAAAATTCCTATTGCATCTGAAAGTAGAAACTCGCCCGATTACAGCGGTATGTGTATTTTTTCCCTAGGCCATTCTGGTTAAGCGTTTGGAGCAGCAGAATTGTGAAAAATTTTTTGCCTTCTCAACCATTTCTTGTTTTCAAAGTCCCATACCTCGCGAACGGATTGACCAAACCCAAAAATTCCTGCTGCGTCTGAAAGTAGAGACTCGCCCGATTACAACCGTATGCGTATTTTTTCCCTAGGCCATTCTGGTTAAGCGTTTGGAGCAGCAGAATTGCGAAAAATTTTTGCCTTCTCGACCATTTCTTGGCTTCAAAGTCCCATACCTCGCGAACGGATTGACCTAACCCAAAAATTCCTATTGCATCTGAAAGTAGAATCTCGCCCGATTACAACGGTATGTGTATTTTTCCTCTTGGCCATTCTGGTTAAGCGTTTGGAGCAGCAGAATTGTGAAAAATTTTTTGCCTTCTGTACCATTTCTTGGCTTCAAACTCCCATATCTCGCGAACGGATTGACCTAACCCAAAAATTCCTATTGCATCTGAAAGTAGAAACTCGCCCGATTACAGCGGTATGTGTATTTTCTCCCTAGGCCATTTTGGTTAAGCGTTTGGAGCAGCAGAATTGCGAAAATTTTTTTGCCTTCTCAACCATTTCTTGGCTTCACACTCCCATATCTCGCGAACGGATTGACCTAACCCAAAAACTCCGATTGCCTCTGAAAGTAGAAACTCGCCCGATTACAACGGTATGTGTATTTTTTCCCTAGCCCATTCTGGTTAAGCGTTTGGAGCAGCAGAATTGTGAAAAATTTTTTGCCTTCTGTACCATTTCTTGGCTTCAAACTCCCATATCTCGCGAACGGATTGACCTAACCCAAAAATTCCTATTGCATCTGAAAGGAGAAACTCGCCCGATTACAACGGTATGTGTATTTTTTCCCTAGGCCATTCTGGTTAAGCGTTTGGAGCAGCAGAATTGCGAAAATTTTTTTGCCTTCTCAACCATTTCTTGGCTTCACACTCCCATATCTCGCGAACGGATTGACCTACCCCAAAAATTCCTATTGCATCTGAGAGTAGAAACTCGCCCCATTACAGCGGTATGTGTATTTTTTCCCTAGGCCATTTTGGATAAGCGTTTGGAGCAGCAGAATTGCGAAAAATTTTTTGCCTTCTCAACCATTTCTTGGCTTCACACTCCCATATCTCGCGAACGGATTGACCTAACCCAAAAACTCCGATTGCCTCTGAAAGTAGCAACTCGCCCAAATTACAACGGTATGTGTATTTTTTCCCTAGCCCATTCTGGTTAAGCGTTTGGAGCAGCAGAATTGTGAAAAATTTTTTGCCTTCTGTACCATTTCTTGGCTTCAAACTCCATATCTCGCGAACGGATTGACCTAACCCAAAAATTCCTATTGCCTCTGAAAGTAGCAACTCGCCCAAATTACAACGGTATGTGTATTTTTTCCCTAGCCCATTCTGGTTAAGCGTTTGGAGCAGCAGAATTGTGAAAAATTTTTTGCCTTCTGTACCATTTCTTGGCTTCAAACTCCCATATCTCGCGAACGGATTGACCTAACCCAAAAATTCCTATTGCATCTGAAAGGAGAAACTCGCCCGATTACAACGGTATGTGTATTTTTTCCCTAGGCCATTCTGGTTAAGCGTTTGGAGCAGCAGAATTGTGAAAAATTTTTTGCCTTCTCAACCATTTCTTGGCTTCAAACTCCCATATCTCGCGAACGCATTGACCTAACCCAAAAATTCATATTGCATCTGAAAGTAGAAGTTCGCCCGATTCCAACGGTATGTGTATTTTTTCCCTAGGCCATTCTGGTTAAGCGTTTGGAGCAGCAGAATTGTGAAAAATTTTTTGCCTTCTCTACCATTTCTTAGCTTCAAACTCCCATATCTCGCGAACGGATTGACCTAATCCAAAAATTCCTGTTGCATCTGAAAGTAGAAACTCGCCCCATTACAACGGTATGTGTATTTTTTCCCGAGGCCATTCTGGTTAAGGGTTTGGAGCAGCTGAAATGCGAAAAATTTTTTGCCTTCTCAACCATTTCTTAGCTTCAAAGTCCCATATCTCGCGAACGGATTGACCAAACCCAAAAATTCCTGCTGCGTCTGAAAGTAGAAACTCGCCCGATTACAACTGTATGCGCATTTTTTCCCTAGGCCATTCTGGTTAAGCGTTTGGAGCCGCAGAATTGGGAAAAATTTTTTGCCTTCTCGACCATTTCTTGGCTTCAAAGTCCCATACCTCGCGAACGGATTGACCTAACCCAAAAATTCCCATTGCATCTGAAAGTAGAAACTCGCCCGATTACAACGGTATGTGTATTTTTTCCCTAGCCCATTCTGGTTAAGCGTTTGGAGCAGCAGAATTGTGAAAAATTTTTTGCCTTCTGTACCATTTCTTGGCTTCAAACTCTCATATCTCGCGAACGGATTGACATAACCCAAAAATTCCTATTGCATCTGAAAGTAGAAACTCGCCCGATTACAGCGGTATGTGTACTTTTTCCCTAGGCCATTTTGGTTAAGCGTTTGGAGCAGCAGAATTGCGAAAATTTTTTTGCCTTCTCAACCATTTCTTGGCTTCACACTCCCATATCTCGCGAACGGATTGACCTACCCCAAAAATTCCTATTGCATCTGAAAGTAGAAACTCGCCCGATTACAACGGTATGTGTATTTTTTCCCTAGCCCATTCTGCTAATGCGTTTGGAGCAGCAGAATTGTGAAAAATTTTTTGCCTTCTGTACCATTTCTTGGCTTCACACTCCCATATCTCGCGAACGGATTGACCGACCCCAAAAATTCCTATTGCATCTGAAAGTAGAAACTCGCCCCATTACAGCGTTATGTGTATTTTTTCCCTAGGCCATTTTGGTTAAGCGTTTGAAGCAGCAGAATTGCGAACAAATTTTTGCCTTCTCAACCATTTCTTGGCTTCAAACTCCCATATCTCGCGAACGGATTGACCTAACCCAAAAATTCCTATTGCATCTGAAAGTAGAAATCCGCCCGATTACAACGGTATGTGTATTTTTTCCCTAGCCCATTCTGGTTAAGCGTTTGGAGAAGCAGATATGTGAAAAATTTTTTGTCTTCTCTACCATTTCTTGGCTTCAAACTCCCATATCTCGCGAACGGATTGACCTAACCCAAAAATTCCTATTGCATCTGAAAGTAGAAACTCGCCCGATCACAACGGTATGTGTATCTTTCCCCTAGGACCTTCTGGTTAAGCGTTCGGAGCAGCAGAATTGCGAAAAATTTGTTGCCTTCTCAACCATTCCTTGGCTTCACACTCCCATATCTCGCGAACGGATTGACCCACCCCAAAAATTCCTATTGCATCAGAAAGTAGAAACTCGCCCCATTGCAGCGTTATGTGTATTTTTTCCCTAGGCCATTTTGGTTAAGCGTTTGGAGCAGCAGAATTGTGAAAAATTTTTTGCCTTCTCAACCATTTCTTGTTTTCAAACACCCACATCTCGCGAACGGATTGACTTAACCCAAAAATTCCGATTGCATCTGAAAGTAGAAACTCGCCCGATTACAACGGTATGTGTATTTTTTCCCTAGGCCATTTTGGTTAAGCGTTTGGAGCAGCAGAATTGCGAAAAATTTTTTGCCTTCTCAACCATTTCTTAGCTTCAAAGTCCCATATCTCGCGAACGGATTGACCAAACCCAAAAATTCCTTCAGCGTCTAAAAGTAGAAACTCGCCCGATTACAACGGTATGCGTGTTTTTTCCCTAGGCCATTCTGGTTAAGCGTTTGAAGCAGCAGAATTGCGAACAAATTTTTGCCTTCTCAACCATTTCTTGGCTTCAAACTCCCATATCTCGCGAACGGATTGACCTAACCCAAAAATTCCTATTGCATCTGAAAGTAGAAACTCGCCCGATTACAACGGTATGTGTATTCTTTCCCTAGGCCATTCTGGTTATGCGTTTGGCGCAGCAGAATTGCGAAAAATTTTTTGCCTTCTCAACCATTTCTTAGCTTCAAAGTCCCATATCTCGCGAACGGATTGACCAAACCCAAAAATTCCTTCAGCGTCTAAAAGTAGAAACTCGCCCGATTACAACGGTATGTGTATTTTTTCCCTTGGCCATTCTGGTTAAGCGTTTGGAGCAGCAGAATTGCGAAAAATGTTTTGCCTTCTCAACTATTTCTTGGCTTCAAACTCCCATATCTCGCGAACGAATTGACCTAACCCAAAAATTCCTATTGCATCTGAAAGTAGAAACTCGTCCGCTTACAACGGTATGTGTATTTTTTCCCTAGGCCATTCTGGTTAAGCGTTTGGAGCAGCAGAACTGCGAAAAATTTGTTGTCTTATCAACCATTTCTTAGCTTCAAACTCCCATATCTCGCGAACGGATTGACCTAACCCAAAAATTCCTATTGCATCTGAAAGTAGAATCTCGCCCGATTACAACGGTATGTGTATTTTTTCCCTTGGCCATTCTGGTTAAGCGTTTGGAGCAGCAGAATTGCGAAAAATGTTTTGCCTTCTCAACTATTTCTTGGCTTCAAACTCCCATATCTCGCGAACGAATTGACCTAACCCAAAAATTCCTATTGCATCTGAAAGTAGAAACTCGCCCGCTTACAACGGTATGTGTATTTTTTCCCTAGGCCATTCTGGTTAAGCGTTTGGAGCAGCAGAACTGCGAAAAATTTGTTGTCTTCTCAACCATTTCTTAGCTTCAAACTCCCATATCTCGCGAACGGATTGACCTAACCCAAAAATTCCTATTGCATCTGAAAGTAGAAACTCGCCCGCTTACAACGGTATGTGTATTTTTTCCCTAGGCCATTCTGGTTAAGCGTTTGGAGAAGCAGAACTGCGAAAAATTTGTTGTCTTCTCAACCATTTCTTAGCTTCAAACTCCCATATCTCGCGAACGGATTGACCTAAACCAAAAATTCCTGTTGCATCTGAAAGTAGAAACTCGCCCGATTACAACGGTATGTGTATTTCTTCCCTAGGCCATTCTGGTTAAGCGTTCGGAGCAGCAGAATTGCGAAAAATTTTTTGCCTCCTCAACCATTTCTTGTCTTCAAACTCCCATATCTCTCGAACGGATTGACCTAACCCAAAAATTCCTATTGCATCTCAAAGTAGAAACTCGCCCGATTACAACGGTATGTGTATTTTTTCCTTAGCCCATTCTGGTTAAGCGTTTGGAGCAGCAGAATTGTGAAAAATTGTTTGCCTTCTGTACCATTTCTTGGCTTCAAACTCCCATATCTCGCGAACGGATTGACCTAACCCAAAAATTCCTATTGCATCTGAAAGTAGAAACTCGCCCGATTACAACGGTATGTGTATTTTTTCCCTTGGCCATTCTGGTTAAGCATTTGGAGCAGCAGAATTGCGAAAAATTTTTTGCCTTCTCTACCATTTCTTGGCATCAAACTCCCATATCTCGCGAACGGATTGACCTAACCCAAAAATTCCTGTTGCATCTGAAAGTAGAAACTCGCCCCATTACAACGGTATGTGTATTTTTTCCCGAGGCCATTCTGGTTAAGCGTTCGGAGCAGCAGAATAGCGAAAAATTTTTTGCCTTCTCAACCATTTCTTGTTTTCAAACACCCATATCTCGCGAACGCATTGACCTAACCCAAAAATTCATATTGCATCTGAAAGTAGAAGTTCGCCCGATTCCAACGGTATGTGTATTTTTTCCCTAGGCCATTCTGGTTAAGCGTTTGGAGCAGCAGAATTGTGAAAAATTTTTTGTCTTATCTACCATTCTTTGGCTTCAAACTCCCATATCTCGCGAACGGATTAACCTAATCCAAAAATTCCTGTTGCATCTGAAAGTAGAAACTCGCCCCATTACAACGGTATGTGTATTTTTTCCCGAGGCCATTCTGGTTAAGCGTTTGGAGCAGCAGAATTGCGTAAAATTTTTTGCCTTCTCAACCATTTCTTAGCTTCAAAGTCCCATATCTCGCGAACGGATTGACCAAACCCAAAAATTCCTGCTGCGTCTGAAAGTAGAGACTCGCCCGATTACAACGGTATGCGTATTTTTTCCCTGGGCCATTCTGGTTAAGCGTTTGGAGCAGCAGAATTGCGAAAAATTTTTGCCTTCTCGACCATTTCTTGGCTTCAAAGTCCCATACCTCGCGAACGGATTGACCTAACCCAAAAATTCCTATTGCATCTGAAAGTAGAATCTCGCCCGATTACAACGGTATGTGTATTTTTTCCCTAGCCCATTCTGGTTAAGCGTTTGGCGCAGCAGAATTGTGAAAAATTTTTTGCCTTCTGTACCATTTCTTGGCTTCAAACACCCATATCTCGCGAACGGATTGACCTAACCCAAAAATTCCTATTGCATCTGAAAGTAGAAACTCGCCCGATTACAGCGGTATGTGTATTTTTTCCCTAGGCCATTTTGGTTAAGCGTTTGGAGCAGCAGAATTGCGAAAATTTTTTTGCCTTCTCAACCATTTCTTGGCTTCACACTCCCATATCTCGCGAACGGATTGACCTACCCCAAAAATTCCTATTGCATCTGAGAGTAGAAACTCGCCCCATTACAGCGGTATGTGTATTTTTTCCCTAGGCCATTTTGGATAAGCGTTTGGAGCAGCAGAATTGCGAAAAATTTTTTGCCTTCTCAACCATTTCTTGGCTTCACACTCCCATATCTCGCGAACGGATTGACCTAACCCAAAAACTCCGATTGCCTCTGAAAGTAGCAACTCGCCCAAATTACAACGGTATGTGTATTTTTTCCCTAGCCCATTCTGGTTAAGCGTTTGGAGCAGCAGAATTGTGAAAAATTTTTTGCCTTCTGTACCATTTCTTGGCTTCAAACTCCATATCTCGCGAACGGATTGACCTAACCCAAAAATTCCTATTGCATCTGAAAGTAGAAACTCGCCCGATTACAGCGGTATGTGTATTTTTTCCCTAGGCCATTCTGGTTAAGCGTTTGGAGCAGCAGAATTGTGAAAAATTTTTTGCCTTCTCAACCATTTCTTGTTTTCAAACACCCACATCTCGCGAACGGATTGACTTAACCCAAAAATTCCAATTGCATCTGAAAGTAGAAACTCGCCCGATTACAACGGTATGTGTATTTTTTCCCGAGGCCATTCTGGTTAAGCGTTTGGAGCAGCAGAATTGCGAAAAATTTTTTGCCTTCTCAACCATTTCTTGTTTTCAAAGTCCCATACCTCGCGAACGGATTGACCAAACCCAAAAATTCCTGCTGCGTCTGAAAGTAGAGACTCGCCCGATTACAACCGTATGCGTATTTTTTCCCTAGGCCATTCTGGTTAAGCGTTTGGAGCAGCAGAATTGCGAAAAATTTTTGCCTTCTCGACCATTTCTTGGCTTCAAAGTCCCATACCTCGCGAACGGATTGACCTAACCCAAAAATTCCTATTGCATCTGAAAGTAGAATCTCGCCCGATTACAACGGTATGTGTATTTTTCCTCTTGGCCATTCTGGTTAAGCGTTTGGAGCAGCAGAATTGTGAAAAATTTTTTGCCTTCTGTACCATTTCTTGGCTTCAAACTCCCATATCTCGCGAACGGATTGACCTAACCCAAAAATTCCTATTGCATCTGAAAGTAGAAACTCGCCCGATTACAGCGGTATGTGTATTTTCTCCCTAGGCCATTTTGGTTAAGCGTTTGGAGCAGCAGAATTGCGAAAATTTTTTTGCCTTCTCAACCATTTCTTGGCTTCACACTCCCATATCTCGCGAACGGATTGACCTAACCCAAAAACTCCGATTGCCTCTGAAAGTAGAAACTCGCCCGATTACAACGGTATGTGTATTTTTTCCCTAGCCCATTCTGGTTAAGCGTTTGGAGCAGCAGAATTGTGAAAAATTTTTTGCCTTCTGTACCATTTCTTGGCTTCAAACTCCCATATCTCGCGAACGGATTGACCTAACCCAAAAATTCCTATTGCATCTGAAAGGAGAAACTCGCCCGATTACAACGGTATGTGTATTTTTTCCCCAGGCCATTCTGATTAAGCGTTTGGAGCAGCAGAATTGTGAAAAATTTTTTGCCTTCTCAACCATTTCTTGGCTTCAAAGTCCCATACCTCGCGAACGGATTGACCTAACCCAAAAATTCCTATTGCATCTGAAAGTAGAATCTCGCCCGATTACAACGGTATGTGTATTTTCTCCCTTGGCCATTCTGGTTAAGCGTTTGGAGCAGCAGAATTGCGAAAAATGTTTTGCCTTCTCAACTATTTCTTGGCTTCAAACTCCCATATCTCGCGAACGAATTGACCTAACCCAAAAATTCCTATTGCATCTGAAAGTAGAAACTCGCCCGCTTACAACGGTATGTGTATTTTTTCCCTAGGCCATTCTGGTTAAGCGTTTGGAGCAGCAGAATTGCGAAAAATTTTTGCCTTCTCGACCATTTCTTGGCTTCAAAGTCCCATACCTCGCGAACGGATTGACCTAACCCAAAAATTCCTATTGCATCTGAAAGTAGAATCTCGCCCGATTACAACGGTATGTGTATTTTCTCCCTTGGCCATTCTGGTTAAGCGTTTGGAGCAGCAGAATTGCGAAAAATGTTTTGCCTTCTCAACTATTTCTTGGCTTCAAACTCCCATATCTCGCGAACGAATTGACCTAACCCAAAAATTCCTATTGCATCTGAAAGTAGAAACTCGCCCGCTTACAACGGTATGTGTATTTTTTCCCGAGGCCATTCTGGTTAAGCGTTTGGAGCAGCAGAATTGCGAAAAAATTTTGCCTTCTCAACCATTTCTTAGCTTCAAAGTCCCATATCTCGCGAACGGATTGACCAAACCCAAAAATTCCTGCTGCGTCTGAAAGTAGAGACTCGCCCGATTACAACGGTATGCGTATTTTTCCCCTAGGCCATTCTGGTTAAGCGTTTGGAGCAGCAGAATTGCGAAAAATTTTTGCCTTCTCGACCATTTCTTGGCTTCAAAGTCCCATACCTCGCGAACGGATTGACCTAACCCAAAAATTCCTATTGCATCTGAAAGTAGAATCTCGCCCGATTACAACGGTATGTGTATTTTTTCCCTAGCCCATTCTGCTAATGCGTTTGGAGCAGCAGAATTGTGAAAAATTTTTTGCCTTCTGTACCATTTCTTGGCTTCACACTCCCATATCTCGCGAACGGATTGACCGACCCCAAAAATTCCTATTGCATCTGAAAGTAGAAACTCGCCCCATTACAGCGTTATGTGTATTTTTTCCCTAGGCCATTTTGGTTAAGCGTTTGAAGCAGCAGAATTGCGAACAAATTTTTGCCTTCTCAACCATTTCTTGGCTTCAAACTCCCATATCTCGCGAACGGATTGACCTAACCCAAAAATTCCTATTGCATCTGAAAGTAGAAATCCGCCCGATTACAACGGTATGTGTATTTTTTCCCTAGCCCATTCTGGTTAAGCGTTTGGAGAAGCAGATATGTGAAAAATTTTTTGTCTTCTCTACCATTTCTTGGCTTCAAACTCCCATATCTCGCGAACGGATTGACCTAACCCAAAAATTCCTATTGCATCTGAAAGTAGAAACTCGCCCGATCACAACGGTATGTGTATCTTTCCCCTAGGACCTTCTGGTTAAGCGTTCGGAGCAGCAGAATTGCGAAAAATTTTTTGCCTTCTCAACCATTCCTTGGCTTCACACTCCCATATCTCGCGAACGGATTGACCCACCCCAAAAATTCCTATTGCATCAGAAAGTAGAAACTCGCCCCATTGCAGCGTTATGTGTATTTTTTCCCTAGGCCATTTTGGTTAAGCGTTTGGAGCAGCAGAATTGTGAAAAATTTTTTGCCTTCTCAACCATTTCTTGTTTTCAAACACCCACATCTCGCGAACGGATTGACTTAACCCAAAAATTCCGATTGCATCTGAAAGTAGAAACTCGCCCGATTACAACGGTATGTGTATTTTTTCCCTAGGCCATTTTGGTTAAGCGTTTGGAGCAGCAGAATTGCGAAAAATTTTTTGACTTCTCAACCATTTCTTGTTTTCAAACACCCACATCTCGCGAACGGATTGACTTAACCCAAAAATTCCGATTGCATCTGAAAGTAGAAACTCGCCCGATTACAACGGTATGTGTATTCTTTCCCTAGGCCATTCTGGTTATGCGTTTGGCGCAGCAGAATTGCGAAAAATTTTTTGCCTTCTCAACCATTTCTTAGCTTCAAAGTCCCATATCTCGCGAACGGATTGACCAAACCCAAAAATTCCTTCAGCGTCTAAAAGTAGAAACTCGCCCGATTACAACGGTATGCGTGTTTTTTCCCTAGGCCATTCTGGTTAAGCGTTTGAAGCAGCAGAATTGCGAACAAATTTTTGCCTTCTCAACCATTTCTTGGCTTCAAACTCCCATATCTCGCGAACGGATTGACCTAACCCAAAAATTCCTATTGCATCTGAAAGTAGAAACTCGCCCGATTACAACGGTATGTGTATTCTTTCCCTAGGCCATTCTGGTTATGCGTTTGGCGCAGCAGAATTGCGAAAAATTTTTTGCCTTCTCAACCATTTCTTAGCTTCAAAGTCCCATATCTCGCGAACGGATTGACCAAACCCAAAAATTCCTTCAGCGTCTAAAAGTAGAAACTCGCCCGATTACAACGGTATGTGTATTTTTTCCCTTGGCCATTCTGGTTAAGCGTTTGGAGCAGCAGAATTGCGAAAAATGTTTTGCCTTCTCAACTATTTCTTGGCTTCAAACTCCCATATCTCGCGAACGAATTGACCTAACCCAAAAATTCCTATTGCATCTGAAAGTAGAAACTCGTCCGCTTACAACTGTATGTGTATTTTTTCCCTAGGCCACTCTGGTTAAGCGTTTGGAGCAGCAGAACTGCGAAAAATTTGTTGTCTTCTCAACCATTTCTTAGCTTCAAACTCCCATATCTCGCGAACGGATTGACCTAACCCAAAAATTCCTATTGCATCTGAAAGTAGAATCTCGCCCGATTACAACGGTATGTGTATTTTTTCCCTTGGCCATTCTGGTTAAGCGTTTGGAGCAGCAGAATTGCGAAAAATGTTTTGCCTTCTCAACTATTTCTTGGCTTCAAACTCCCATATCTCGCGAACGAATTGACCTAACCCAAAAATTCCTATTGCATCTGAAAGTAGAAACTCGCCCGCTTACAACGGTATGTGTATTTTTTCCCTAGGCCATTCTGGTTAAGCGTTTGGAGCAGCAGAACTGCGAAAAATTTGTTGTCTTCTCAACCATTTCTTAGCTTCAAACTCCCATATCTCGCGAACGGATTGACCTAACCCAAAAATTCCTATTGCATCTGAAAGTAGAAACTCGCCCGCTTACAACGGTATGTGTATTTTTTCCCTAGGCCATTCTGGTTAAGCGTTTGGAGAAGCAGAACTGCGAAAAATTTGTTGTCTTCTCAACCATTTCTTAGCTTCAAACTCCCATATCTCGCGAACGGATTGACCTAAACCAAAAATTCCTGTTGCATCTGAAAGTAGAAACTCGCCCGATTACAACGGTATGTGTATTTCTTCCCTAGGCCATTCTGGTTAAGCGTTCGGAGCAGCAGAATTGCGAAAAATTTTTTGCCTCCTCAACCATTTCTTGTCTTCAAACTCCCATATCTCTCGAACGGATTGACCTAACCCAAAAATTCCTATTGCATCTCAAAGTAGAAACTCGCCCGATTACAACGGTATGTGTATTTTTTCCTTAGCCCATTCTGGTTAAGCGTTTGGAGCAGCAGAATTGTGAAAAATTGTTTGCCTTCTGTACCATTTCTTGGCTTCAAACTCCCATATCTCGCGAACGGATTGACCTAACCCAAAAATTCCTATTGCATCTGAAAGTAGAAACTCGCCCGATTACAACGGTATGTGTATTTTTTCCCTTGGCCATTCTGGTTAAGCATTTGGAGCAGCAGAATTGCAAAAAATTTTTTGCCTTCTCTACCATTTCTTGGCATCAAACTCCCATATCTCGCGAACGGATTGACCTAACCCAAAAATTCCTGTTGCATCTGAAAGTAGAAACTCGCCCCATTACAACGGTATGTGTATTTTTTCCCGAGGCCATTCTGGTTAAGCGTTCGGAGCAGCAGAATAGCGAAAAATTTTTTGCCTTCTCAACCATTTCTTGTTTTCAAACACCCATATCTCGCGAACGCATTGACCTAACCCAAAAATTCATATTGCATCTGAAAGTAGAAGTTCGCCCGATTCCAACGGTATGTGTATTTTTTCCCTAGGCCATTCTGGTTAAGCGTTTGGAGCAGCAGAATTGTGAAAAATTTTTTGTCTTATCTACCATTCTTTGGCTTCAAACTCCCATATCTCGCGAACGGATTAACCTAATCCAAAAATTCCTGTTGCATCTGAAAGTAGAAACTCGCCCCATTACAACGGTATGTGTATTTTTTCCCGAGGCCATTCTGGTTAAGCGTTTGGAGCAGCAGAATTGCGTAAAATTTTTTGCCTTCTCAACCATTTCTTAGCTTCAAAGTCCCATATCTCGCGAACGGATTGACCAAACCCAAAAATTCCTGCTGCGTCTGAAAGTAGAGACTCGCCCGATTACAACGGTATGCGTATTTTTTCCCTGGGCCATTCTGGTTAAGCGTTTGGAGCAGCAGAATTGCGAAAAATTTTTGCCTTCTCGACCATTTCTTGGCTTCAAAGTCCCATACCTCGCGAACGGATTGACCTAACCCAAAAATTCCTATTGCATCTGAAAGTAGAATCTCGCCCGATTACAACGGTATGTGTATTTTTTCCCTAGCCCATTCTGGTTAAGCGTTTGGCGCAGCAGAATTGTGAAAAATTTTTTGCCTTCTGTACCATTTCTTGGCTTCAAACACCCATATCTCGCGAACGGATTGACCTAACCCAAAAATTCCTATTGCATCTGAAAGTAGAAACTCGCCCGATTACAGCGGTATGTGTATTTTTTCCCTAGGCCATTTTGGTTAAGCGTTTGGAGCAGCAGAATTGCGAAAATTTTTTTGCCTTCTCAACCATTTCTTGGCTTCACACTCCCATATCTCGCGAACGGATTGACCTACCCCAAAAATTCCTATTGCATCTGAGAGTAGAAACTCGCCCCATTACAGCGGTATGTGTATTTTTTCCCTAGGCCATTTTGGATAAGCGTTTGGAGCAGCAGAATTGCGAAAAATTTTTTGCCTTCTCAACCATTTCTTGGCTTCACACTCCCATATCTCGCGAACGGATTGACCTAACCCAAAAACTCCGATTGCCTCTGAAAGTAGCAACTCGCCCAAATTACAACGGTATGTGTATTTTTTCCCTAGCCCATTCTGGTTAAGCGTTTGGAGCAGCAGAATTGTGAAAAATTTTTTGCCTTCTGTACCATTTCTTGGCTTCAAACTCCATATCTCGCGAACGGATTGACCTAACCCAAAAATTCCTATTGCATCTGAAAGTAGAAACTCGCCCGATTACAGCGGTATGTGTATTTTTTCCCTAGGCCATTCTGGTTAAGCGTTTGGAGCAGCAGAATTGTGAAAAATTTTTTGCCTTCTCAACCATTTCTTGTTTTCAAACACCCACATCTCGCGAACGGATTGACTTAACCCAAAAATTCCAATTGCATCTGAAAGTAGAAACTCGCCCGATTACAACGGTATGTGTATTTTTTCCCGAGGCCATTCGGGTTAAGCGTTTGGAGCAGCAGAATTGCGAAAAATTTTTTGCCTTCTCAACCATTTCTTGTTTTCAAAGTCCCATACCTCGCGAACGGATTGACCAAACCCAAAAATTCCTGCTGCGTCTGAAAGTAGAGACTCGCCCGATTACAACCGTATGCGTATTTTTTCCCTAGGCCATTCTGGTTAAGCGTTTGGAGCAGCAGAATTGCGAAAAATTTTTGCCTTCTCGACCATTTCTTGGCTTCAAAGTCCCATACCTCGCGAACGGATTGACCTAACCCAAAAATTCCTATTGCATCTGAAAGTAGAATCTCGCCCGATTACAACGGTATGTGTATTTTTCCTCTTGGCCATTCTGGTTAAGCGTTTGGAGCAGCAGAATTGTGAAAAATTTTTTGCCTTCTGTACCATTTCTTGGCTTCAAACTCCCATATCTCGCGAACGGATTGACCTAACCCAAAAATTCCTATTGCATCTGAAAGTAGAAACTCGCCCGATTACAGCGGTATGTGTATTTTCTCCCTAGGCCATTTTGGTTAAGCGTTTGGAGCAGCAGAATTGCGAAAATTTTTTTGCCTTCTCAACCATTTCTTGGCTTCACACTCCCATATCTCGCGAACGGATTGACCTAACCCAAAAACTCCGATTGCCTCTGAAAGTAGAAACTCGCCCGATTACAACGGTATGTGTATTTTTTCCCTAGCCCATTCTGGTTAAGCGTTTGGAGCAGCAGAATTGTGAAAAATTTTTTGCCTTCTGTACCATTTCTTGGCTTCAAACTCCATATCTCGCGAACGGATTGACCTAACCCAAAAATTCCTATTGCATCTGAAAGTAGAAACTCGCCCGATTACAGCGGTATGTGTATTTTTTCCCTAGGCCATTCTGGTTAAGCGTTTGGAGCAGCAGAATTGTGAAAAATTTTTTGCCTTCTCAACCATTTCTTGTTTTCAAACACCCACATCTCGCGAACGGATTGACTTAACCCAAAAATTCCAATTGCATCTGAAAGTAGAAACTCGCCCGATTACAACGGTATGTGTATTTTTTCCCGAGGCCATTCTGGTTAAGCGTTTGGAGCAGCAGAATTGCGAAAAATTTTTTGCCTTCTCAACCATTTCTTGTTTTCAAAGTCCCATACCTCGCGAACGGATTGACCAAACCCAAAAATTCCTGCTGCGTCTGAAAGTAGAGACTCGCCCGATTACAACCGTATGCGTATTTTTTCCCTAGGCCATTCTGGTTAAGCGTTTGGAGCAGCAGAATTGCGAAAAATTTTTGCCTTCTCGACCATTTCTTGGCTTCAAAGTCCCATACCTCGCGAACGGATTGACCTAACCCAAAAATTCCTATTGCATCTGAAAGTAGAATCTCGCCCGATTACAACGGTATGTGTATTTTTCCTCTTGGCCATTCTGGTTAAGCGTTTGGAGCAGCAGAATTGTGAAAAATTTTTTGCCTTCTGTACCATTTCTTGGCTTCAAACTCCCATATCTCGCGAACGGATTGACCTAACCCAAAAATTCCTATTGCATCTGAAAGTAGAAACTCGCCCGATTACAGCGGTATGTGTATTTTCTCCCTAGGCCATTTTGGTTAAGCGTTTGGAGCAGCAGAATTGCGAAAATTTTTTTGCCTTCTCAACCATTTCTTGGCTTCACACTCCCATATCTCGCGAACGGATTGACCTAACCCAAAAACTCCGATTGCCTCTGAAAGTAGAAACTCGCCCGATTACAACGGTATGTGTATTTTTTCCCTAGCCCATTCTGGTTAAGCGTTTGGAGCAGCAGAATTGTGAAAAATTTTTTGCCTTCTGTACCATTTCTTGGCTTCAAACTCCCATATCTCGCGAACGGATTGACCTAACCCAAAAATTCCTATTGCATCTGAAAGGAGAAACTCGCCCGATTACAACGGTATGTGTATTTTTTCCCCAGGCCATTCTGATTAAGCGTTTGGAGCAGCAGAATTGTGAAAAATTTTTTGCCTTCTCAACCATTTCTTGGCTTCAAACTCCCATATCTCGCGAACGCATTGACCTAACCCAAAAATTCATATTGCATCTGAAAGTAGAAGTTCGCCCGATTCCAACGGTATGTGTATTTTTTCCCTAGGCCATTCTGGTTAAGCGTTTGGAGCAGCAGAATTGCGAAAAATTTTTTGCCTTCTCAACCATTTCTTAGCTTCAAAGTCCCATATCTCGCGAACGGATTGACCAAACCCAAAAATTCCTGCTGCGTCTGAAAGTAGAGACTCGCCCGATTACAACGGTATGCGTATTTTTCCCCTAGGCCATTCTGGTTAAGCGTTTGGAGCAGCAGAATTGCGAAAAATTTTTGCCTTCTCGACCATTTCTTGGCTTCAAAGTCCCATACCTCGCGAACGGATTGACCTAACCCAAAAATTCCTATTGCATCTGAAAGTAGAATCTCGCCCGATTACAACGGTATGTGTATTTTCTCCCTTGGCCATTCTGGTTAAGCGTTTGGAGCAGCAGAATTGCGAAAAATGTTTTGCCTTCTCAACTATTTCTTGGCTTCAAACTCCCATATCTCGCGAACGAATTGACCTAACCCAAAAATTCCTATTGCATCTGAAAGTAGAAACTCGCCCGCTTACAACGGTATGTGTATTTTTTCCCTAGGCCATTCTGGTTAAGCGTTTGGAGCAGCAGAATTGCGAAAAATTTTTGCCTTCTCGACCATTTCTTGGCTTCAAAGTCCCATACCTCGCGAACGGATTGACCTAACCCAAAAATTCCTATTGCATCTGAAAGTAGAATCTCGCCCGATTACAACGGTATGTGTATTTTCTCCCTTGGCCATTCTGGTTAAGCGTTTGGAGCAGCAGAATTGCGAAAAATGTTTTGCCTTCTCAACTATTTCTTGGCTTCAAACTCCCATATCTCGCGAACGAATTGACCTAACCCAAAAATTCCTATTGCATCTGAAAGTAGAAACTCGCCCGCTTACAACGGTATGTGTATTTTTTCCCGAGGCCATTCTGGTTAAGCGTTTGGAGCAGCAGAATTGCGAAAAATTTTTTGCCTTCTCAACCATTTCTTAGCTTCAAAGTCCCATATCTCGCGAACGGATTGACCAAACCCAAAAATTCCTGCTGCGTCTGAAAGTAGAGACTCGCCCGATTACAACGGTATGCGTATTTTTCCCCTAGGCCATTCTGGTTAAGCGTTTGGAGCAGCAGAATTGCGAAAAATTTTTGCCTTCTCGACCATTTCTTGGCTTCAAAGTCCCATACCTCGCGAACGGATTGACCTAACCCAAAAATTCCTATTGCATCTGAAAGTAGAATCTCGCCCGATTACAACGGTATGTGTATTTTTTCCCTAGCCCATTCTGCTAATGCGTTTGGAGCAGCAGAATTGTGAAAAATTTTTTGCCTTCTGTACCATTTCTTGGCTTCACACTCCCATATCTCGCGAACGGATTGACCGACCCCAAAAATTCCTATTGCATCTGAAAGTAGAAACTCGCCCGATTACAGCGGTATGTGTATTTTTTCCCTAGGCCATTTTGGTTAAGCGTTTGGAGCAGCAGAATTGCGAAAATTTTTTTGCCTTCTCAACCATTTCTTGGCTTCACACTCCCATATCTCGCGAACGGATTGACCTACCCCAAAAATTCCTATTGCATCTGAGAGTAGAAACTCGCCCCATTACAGCGGTATGTGTATTTTTTCCCTAGGCCATTTTGGATAAGCGTTTGGAGCAGCAGAATTGCGAAAAATTTTTTGCCTTCTCAACCATTTCTTGGCTTCACACTCCCATATCTCGCGAACGGATTGACCTAACCCAAAAACTCCGATTGCCTCTGAAAGTAGCAACTCGCCCAAATTACAACGGTATGTGTATTTTTTCCCTAGCCCATTCTGGTTAAGCGTTTGGAGCAGCAGAATTGTGAAAAATTTTTTGTCTTATCTACCATTCTTTGGCTTCAAACTCCCATATCTCGCGAACGGATTAACCTAATCCAAAAATTCCTGTTGCATCTGAAAGTAGAAACTCGCCCCATTACAACGGTATGTGTATTTTTTCCCGAGGCCATTCTGGTTAAGCGTTTGGAGCAGCAGAATTGCGTAAAATTTTTTGCCTTCTCAACCATTTCTTGGCTTCAAAGTGCCATACCTCGCGAACGGATTGACCTAACCCAAAAATTCCTATTGCATCTGAAAGTAGAATCTCGCCCGATTACAACGGTATGTGTATTTTTCCTCTTGGCCATTCTGGTTAAGCGTTTGGAGCAGCAGAATTGTGAAAAATTTTTTGCCTTCTGTACCATTTCTTGGCTTCAAACTCCCATATCTCGCGAACGGATTGACCTAACCCAAAAATTCCTATTGCATCTGAAAGTAGAAACTCGCCCGATTACAGCGGTATGTGTATTTTCTCCCTAGGCCATTTTGGTTAAGCGTTTGGAGCAGCAGAATTGCGAAAATTTTTTTGCCTTCTCAACCATTTCTTGGCTTCACACTCCCATATCTCGCGAACGGATTGACCTAACCCAAAAACTCCGATTGCCTCTGAAAGTAGAAACTCGCCCGATTACAACGGTATGTGTATTTTTTCCCTAGCCCATTCTGGTTAAGCGTTTGGAGCAGCAGAATTGTGAAAAATTTTTTGCCTTCTGTACCATTTCTTGGCTTCAAACTCCCATATCTCGCGAACGGATTGACCTAACCCAAAAATTCCTATTGCATCTGAAAGGAGAAACTCGCCCGATTACAACGGTATGTGTATTTTTTCCCCAGGCCATTCTGATTAAGCGTTTGGAGCAGCAGAATTGTGAAAAATTTTTTGCCTTCTCAACCATTTCTTGGCTTCAAACTCCCATATCTCGCGAACGCATTGACCTAACCCAAAAATTCATATTGCATCTGAAAGTAGAAGTTCGCCCGATTCCAACGGTATGTGTATTTTTTCCCTAGGCCATTCTGGTTAAGCGTTTGGAGCAGCAGAATTGCGAAAAATTTTTTGCCTTCTCAACCATTTCTTAGCTTCAAAGTCCCATATCTCGCGAACGGATTGACCAAACCCAAAAATTCCTGCTGCGTCTGAAAGTAGAGACTCGCCCGATTACAACGGTATGCGTATTTTTCCCCTAGGCCATTCTGGTTAAGCGTTTGGAGCAGCAGAATTGCGAAAAATTTTTGCCTTCTCGACCATTTCTTGGCTTCAAAGTCCCATACCTCGCGAACGGATTGACCTAACCCAAAAATTCCTATTGCATCTGAAAGTAGAATCTCGCCCGATTACAACGGTATGTGTATTTTCTCCCTTGGCCATTCTGGTTAAGCGTTTGGAGCAGCAGAATTGCGAAAAATGTTTTGCCTTCTCAACTATTTCTTGGCTTCAAACTCCCATATCTCGCGAACGAATTGACCTAACCCAAAAATTCCTATTGCATCTGAAAGTAGAAACTCGCCCGCTTACAACGGTATGTGTATTTTTTCCCTAGGCCATTCTGGTTAAGCGTTTGGAGCAGCAGAATTGCGAAAAATTTTTGCCTTCTCGACCATTTCTTGGCTTCAAAGTCCCATACCTCGCGAACGGATTGACCTAACCCAAAAATTCCTATTGCATCTGAAAGTAGAATCTCGCCCGATTACAACGGTATGTGTATTTTCTCCCTTGGCCATTCTGGTTAAGCGTTTGGAGCAGCAGAATTGCGAAAAATGTTTTGCCTTCTCAACTATTTCTTGGCTTCAAACTCCCATATCTCGCGAACGAATTGACCTAACCCAAAAATTCCTATTGCATCTGAAAGTAGAAACTCGCCCGCTTACAACGGTATGTGTATTTTTTCCCGAGGCCATTCTGGTTAAGCGTTTGGAGCAGCAGAATTGCGAAAAATTTTTTGCCTTCTCAACCATTTCTTAGCTTCAAAGTCCCATATCTCGCGAACGGATTGACCAAACCCAAAAATTCCTGCTGCGTCTGAAAGTAGAGACTCGCCCGATTACAACGGTATGCGTATTTTTCCCCTAGGCCATTCTGGTTAAGCGTTTGGAGCAGCAGAATTGCGAAAAATTTTTGCCTTCTCGACCATTTCTTGGCTTCAAAGTCCCATACCTCGCGAACGGATTGACCTAACCCAAAAATTCCTATTGCATCTGAAAGTAGAATCTCGCCCGATTACAACGGTATGTGTATTTTTTCCCTTGGCCATTCTGGTTAAGCGTTTGGAGCAGCAGAATTGCGAAAAATGTTTTGCCTTCTCAACTATTTCTTGGCTTCAAACTCCCATATCTCGCGAACGAATTGACCTAACCCAAAAATTCCTATTGCATCTGAAAGTAGAAACTCGCCCGCTTACAACGGTATGTGTATTTTTTCCCTAGGCCATTCTGGTTAAGCGTTTGGAGCAGCAGAACTGCGAAAAATTTGTTGTCTTCTCAACCATTTCTTAGCTTCAAACTCCCATATCTCGCGAACGGATTGACCTAACCCAAAAATTCCTATTGCATCTGAAAGTAGAAACTCGCCCGCTTACAACGGTATGTGTATTTTTTCCCTAGGCCATTCTGGTTAAGCGTTTGGAGCAGCAGAACTGCGAAAAATTTGTTGTCTTCTCAACCATTTCTTAGCTTCAAACTCCCATATCTCGCGAACGGATTGACCTAAACCAAAAATTCCTGTTGCATCTGAAAGTAGAAACTCGCCCGATTACAACGGTATGTGTATTTCTTCCCTAGGCCATTCTGGTTAAGCGTTCGGAGCAGCAGAATTGCGAAAAATTTTTTGCCTCCTCAACCATTTCTTGTCTTCAAACTCCCATATCTCCCGAACGGATTGACCTAACCCAAAAATTCCTATTGCATCTCAAAGTAGAAACTCGCCCGATTACAACGGTATGTGTATTTTTTCCTTAGCCCATTCTGGTTAAGCGTTTGGAGCAGCAGAATTGTGAAAAATTGTTTGCCTTCTCTACCATTTCTTGGCTTCAGACTCCCATATCTCGCGAACGGATTGACCTAACCCAAAGATTCCTGTTGCATCTGAAAGTAGAAACTCGCCCCATTACAACGGTATGTGTATTTTTTCCCTTGGCCATTCTGGTTAAGCGTTTGGAGCAGCAGAATTGCGAAAAATGTTTTGCCTTCTCAACTATTTCTTGGCTTCAAACTCCCATATCTCGCGAACGAATTGACCTAACCCAAAAATTCCTATTGCATCTGAAAGTAGAAACTCGTCCGCTTACAACGGTATGTGTATTTTTTCCCTAGGCCATTCTGGTTAAGCGTTTGGAGCAGCAGAACTGCGAAAAATTTGTTGTCTTCTCAACCATTTCTTAGCTTCAAACTCCCATATCTCGCGAACGGATTGACCTAACCCAAAAATTCCTATTGCATCTGAAAGTAGAATCTCGCCCGATTACAACGGTATGTGTATTTTTTCCCTTGGCCATTCTGGTTAAGCGTTTGGAGCAGCAGAATTGCGAAAAATGTTTTGCCTTCTCAACTATTTCTTGGCTTCAAACTCCCATATCTCGCGAACGAATTGACCTAACCCAAAAATTCCTATTGCATCTGAAAGTAGAAACTCGCCCGCTTACAACGGTATGTGTATTTTTTCCCTAGGCCATTCTGGTTAAGCGTTTGGAGCAGCAGAACTGCGAAAAATTTGTTGTCTTCTCAACCATTTCTTAGCTTCAAACTCCCATATCTCGCGAACGGATTGACCTAACCCAAAAATTCCTATTGCATCTGAAAGTAGAAACTCGCCCGCTTACAACGATATGTGTATTTTTTCCCTAGGCCATTCTGGTTAAGCGTTTGGAGAAGCAGAACTGCGAAAAATTTGTTGTCTTCTCAACCATTTCTTAGCTTCAAACTCCCATATCTCGCGAACGGATTGACCTAAACCAAAAATTCCTGTTGCATCTGAAAGTAGAAACTCGCCCGATTACAACGGTATGTGTATTTCTTCCCTAGGCCATTCTGGTTAAGCGTTCGGAGCAGCAGAATTGCGAAAAATTTTTTGCCTCCTCAACCATTTCTTGTCTTCAAACTCCCATATCTCTCGAACGGATTGACCTAACCCAAAAATTCCTATTGCATCTCAAAGTAGAAACTCGCCCGATTACAACGGTATGTGTATTTTTTCCTTAGCCCATTCTGGTTAAGCGTTTGGAGCAGCAGAATTGTGAAAAATTGTTTGCCTTCTGTACCATTTCTTGGCTTCAAACTCCCATATCTCGCGAACGGATTGACCTAACCCAAAAATTCCTATTGCATCTGAAAGTAGAAACTCGCCCGATTACAACGGTATGTGTATTTTTTCCCTTGGCCATTCTGGTTAAGCATTTGGAGCAGCAGAATTGCGAAAAATTTTTTGCCTTCTCTACCATTTCTTGGCATCAAACTCCCATATCTCGCGAACGGATTAACCTAACCCAAAAATTCCTGTTGCATCTGAAAGTAGAAACTCGCCCCATTACAACGGTATGTGTATTTTTTCCCGAGGCCATTCTGGTTAAGCGTTCGGAGCAGCAGAATAGCGAAAAATTTTTTGCCTTCTCAACCATTTCTTGTTTTCAAACACCCATATCTCGCGAACGCATTGACCTAACCCAAAAATTCATATTGCATCTGAAAGTAGAAGTTCGCCCGATTCCAACGGTATGTGTATTTTTTCCCTAGGCCATTCTGGTTAAGCGTTTGGAGCAGCAGAATTGTGAAAAATTTTTTGTCTTATCTACCATTCTTTGGCTTCAAACTCCCATATCTCGCGAACGGATTAACCTAATCCAAAAATTCCTGTTGCATCTGAAAGTAGAAACTCGCCCCATTACAACGGTATGTGTATTTTTTCCCGAGGCCATTCTGGTTAAGCGTTTGGAGCAGCAGAATTGTGAAAAATTTTTTGCCTTCTCGACCATTTCTTGGCTTCAAAGTCCCATACCTCGCGAACGGATTGACATAACCCAAAAATTCCTATTGCATCTGAAAGTAGAATCTCGCCCGATTACAACGGTATGTGTATTTTTTCCCTTGGCCATTCTGGTTAAGCATTTGGAGCAGCAGAATTGCGAAAAATTTTTTGCCTTCTCTACCATTTCTTGGCATCAAACTCCCATATCTCGCGAACGGATTGACCAAACCCAAAAATTCCTGCTGCGTCTGAAAGTAGAGACTCGCCCGATTACAACGGTATGCGTATTTTTTCCCTGGGCCATTCTGGTTAAGCGTTTGGAGCAGCAGAATTGCGAAAAATTTTTGCCTTCTCGACCATTTCTTGGCTTCAAAGTCCCATACCTCGCGAACGGATTGACCTAACCCAAAAATTCCTATTGCATCTGAAAGTAGAATCTCGCCCGATTACAACGGTATGTGTATTTTTTCCCTAGCCCATTCTGGTTAAGCGTTTGGCGCAGCAGAATTGTGAAAAATTTTTTGCCTTCTGTACCATTTCTTGGCTTCAAACACCCATATCTCGCGAACGGATTGACCTAACCCAAAAATTCCTATTGCATCTGAAAGTAGAAACTCGCCCGATTACAGCGGTATGTGTATTTTTTCCCTAGGCCATTTTGGTTAAGCGTTTGGAGCAGCAGAATTGCGAAAATTTTTTTGCCTTCTCAACCATTTCTTGGCTTCACACTCCCATATCTCGCGAACGGATTGACCTACCCCAAAAATTCCTATTGCATCTGAGAGTAGAAGCTCGCCCCATTACAGCGGTATGTGTATTTTTTCCCTAGGCCATTTTGGATAAGCGTTTGGAGCAGCAGAATTGCGAAAAATTTTTTGCCTTCTCAACCATTTCTTGGCTTCACACTCCCATATCTCGCGAACGGATTGACCTAACCCAAAAACTCCGATTGCCTCTGAAAGTAGCAACTCGCCCAAATTACAACGGTATGTGTATTTTTTCCCTAGCCCATTCTGGTTAAGCGTTTGGAGCAGCAGAATTGTGAAAAATTTTTTGCCTTCTGTACCACTTCTTGGCTTCAAACTCCATATCTCGCGAACGGATTGACCTAACCCAAAAATTCCTATTGCATCTGAAAGTAGAAACTCGCCCGATTACAGCGGTATGTGTATTTTTTCCCTAGGCCATTCTGGTTAAGCGTTTGGAGCAGCAGAATTGTGAAAAATTTTTTGCCTTCTCAACCATTTCTTGTTTTCAAACACCCACATCTCGCGAACGGATTGACTTAACCCAAAAATTCCAATTGCATCTGAAAGTAGAAACTCGCCCGATTACAACGGTATGTGTATTTTTTCCCGAGGCCATTCTGGTTAAGCGTTTGGAGCAGCAGAATTGCGAAAAATTTTTTGCCTTCTCAACCATTTCTTGTTTTCAAAGTCCCATACCTCGCGAACGGATTGACCAAACCCAAAAATTCCTGCTGCGTCTGAAAGTAGAGACTCGCCCGATTACAACCGTATGCGTATTTTTTCCCTAGGCCATTCTGGTTAAGCGTTTGGAGCAGCAGAATTGCGAAAAATTTTTGCCTTCTCGACCATTTCTTGGCTTCAAAGTCCCATACCTCGCGAACGGATTGACCTAACCCAAAAATTCCTATTGCATCTGAAAGTAGAATCTCGCCCGATTACAACGGTATGTGTATTTTTCCTCTTGGCCATTCTGGTTAAGCGTTTGGAGCAGCAGAATTGTGAAAAATTTTTTGCCTTCTGTACCATTTCTTGGCTTCAAACTCCCATATCTCGCGAACGGATTGACCTAACCCAAAAATTCCTATTGCATCTGAAAGTAGAAACTCGCCCGATTACAGCGGTATGTGTATTTTCTCCCTAGGCCATTTTGGTTAAGCGTTTGGAGCAGCAGAATTGCGAAAATTTTTTTGCCTTCTCAACCATTTCTTGGCTTCACACTCCCATATCTCGCGAACGGATTGACCTAACCCAAAAACTCCGATTGCCTCTGAAAGTAGAAACTCGCCCGATTACAACGGTATGTGTATTTTTTCCCTAGCCCATTCTGGTTAAGCGTTTGGAGCAGCAGAATTGTGAAAAATTTTTTGCCTTCTGTACCATTTCTTGGCTTCAAACTCCCATATCTCGCGAACGGATTGACCTAACCCAAAAATTCCTATTGCATCTGAAAGGAGAAACTCGCCCGAATACAACGGTATGTGTATTTTTTCCCTAGGCCATTCTGGTGAAGCGTTTGGAGCAGCAGAATTGTGAAAAATTTTTTGCCTTCTCAACCATTTCTTGGCTTCAAACTCCCATATCTCGCGAACGCATTGTCCTAACCCAAAAATTCATATTGCATCTGAAAGTAGAAGTTCGCCCGATTCCAACGGTATGTGTATTTTTTCCCTAGGCCATTCTGGTTAAGCGTTTGGAGCAGCAGAATTGCGAAAAATTTTTTGCCTTCTCAACCATTTCTTAGCTTCAAAGTCCCATATCTCGCGAACGGATTGACCAAACCCAAAAATTCCTGCTGCGTCTGAAAGTAGAGACTCGCCCGATTACAACGGTATGCGTATTTTTCCCCTAGGCCATTCTGGTTAAGCGTTTGGAGCAGCAGAATTGCGAAAAATTTTTGCCTTCTCGACCATTTCTTGGCTTCAAAGTCCCATACCTCGCGAACGGATTGACCTAACCCAAAAATTCCTATTGCATCTGAAAGTAGAATCTCGCCCGATTACAACGGTATGTGTATTTTCTCCCTTGGCCATTCTGGTTAAGCGTTTGGAGCAGCAGAATTGCGAAAAATGTTTTGCCTTCTCAACTATTTCTTGGCTTCAAACTCCCATATCTCGCGAACGAATTGACCTAACCCAAAAATTCCTATTGCATCTGAAAGTAGAAACTCGCCCGCTTACAACGGTATGTGTATTTTTTCCCTAGGCCATTCTGGTTAAGCGTTTGGAGCAGCAGAATTGCGAAAAATTTTTGCCTTCTCGACCATTTCTTGGCTTCAAAGTCCCATACCTCGCGAACGGATTGACCTAACCCAAAAATTCCTATTGCATCTGAAAGTAGAATCTCGCCCGATTACAACGGTATGTGTATTTTCTCCCTTGGCCATTCTGGTTAAGCGTTTGGAGCAGCAGAATTGCGAAAAATGTTTTGCCTTCTCAACTATTTCTTGGCTTCAAACTCCCATATCTCGCGAACGAATTGACCTAACCCAAAAATTCCTATTGCATCTGAAAGTAGAAACTCGCCCGCTTACAACGGTATGTGTATTTTTTCCCGAGGCCATTCTGGTTAAGCGTTTGGAGCAGCAGAATTGCGAAAAATTTTTTGCCTTCTCAACCATTTCTTAGCTTCAAAGTCCCATATCTCGCGAACGGATTGACCAAACCCAAAAATTCCTGCTGCGTCTGAAAGTAGAGACTCGCCCGATTACAACGGTATGCGTATTTTTCCCCCAGGCCATTCTGGTTAAGCGTTTGGAGCAGCAGAATTGCGAAAAATTTTTGCCTCCTCGACCATTTCTTGGCTTCAAAGTCCCATACCTCGCGAACGGATTGACCTAACCCAAAAATTCCTATTGCATCTGAAAGTAGAATCTCGCCCGATTACAACGGTATGTGTATTTTTTCCCTTGGCCATTCTGGTTAAGCGTTTGGAGCAGCAGAATTGCGAAAAATGTTTTGCCTTCTCAACTATTTCTTGGCTTCAAACTCCCATATCTCGCGAACGAATTGACCTAACCCAAAAATTCCTATTGCATCTGAAAGTAGAAACTCGCCCGCTTACAACGGTATGTGTATTTTTTCCCTAGGCCATTCTGGTTAAGCGTTTGGAGCAGCAGAACTGCGAAAAATTTGTTGTCTTCTCAACCATTTCTTAGCTTCAAACTCCCATATCTCGCGAACGGATTGACCTAACCCAAAAATTCCTATTGCATCTGAAAGTAGAAACTCGCCCGCTTACAACGGTATGTGTATTTTTTCCCTAGGCCATTCTGGTTAAGCGTTTGGAGCAGCAGAACTGCGAAAAATTTGTTGTCTTCTCAACCATTTCTTAGCTTCAAACTCCCATATCTCGCGAACGGATTGACCTAAACCAAAAATTCCTGTTGCATCTGAAAGTAGAAACTCGCCCGATTACAACGGTATGTGTATTTCTTCCCTAGGCCATTCTGGTTAAGCGTTCGGAGCAGCAGAATTGCGAAAAATTTTTTGCCTCCTCAACCATTTCTTGTCTTCAAACTCCCATATCTCCCGAACGGATTGACCTAACCCAAAAATTCCTATTGCATCTCAAAGTAGAAACTCGCCCGATTACAACGGTATGTGTATTTTTTCCTTAGCCCATTCTGGTTAAGCGTTTGGAGCAGCAGAATTGTGAAAAATTGTTTGCCTTCTCTACCATTTCTTGGCTTCAGACTCCCATATCTCGCGAACGGATTGACCTAACCCAAAGATTCCTGTTGCATCTGAAAGTAGAAACTCGCCCCATTACAACGGTATGTGTATTTTTTCCCTTGGCCATTCTGGTTAAGCGTTTGGAGCAGCAGAATTGCGAAAAATGTTTTGCCTTCTCAACTATTTCTTAGCTTCAAACTCCCATATCTCGCGAACGGATTGACCTAAACCAAAAATTCCTGCTGCATCTGAAAGTAGAAACTCGCCCGATTACAACGGTATGTGTATTTCTTCCCTAGGCCATTCTGGTTAAGCGTTCGGAGCAGCAGAATTGCGAAAAATTTTTTGCCTCCTCAACCATTTCTTGTCTTCAAACTCCCATATCTCCCGAACGGATTGACCTAACCCAAAAATTCCTATTGCATCTCAAAGTAGAAACTCGCCCGATTACAACGGTATGTGTATTTTTTCCTTAGCCCATTCTGGTTAAGCGTTTGGAGCAGCAGAATTGTGAAAAATTGTTTGCCTTCTGTACCATTTCTTGGCTTCAAACTCCCATATCTCGCGAACGGATTGACCTAACCCAAAAATTCCTATTGCATCTGAGAGTAGAAACTCGCCCGATTACAACGGTATGTGTATTTTTTCCCTTGGCCATTCTGGTTAAGCGTTTGGAGCAACAGAATTGCGAAAAATTTTTTGCCTTCTCTACCATTTCTTGGCTTCAGACTCCCATATCTCGCGAACGGATTGACCTAACCCAAAAATTCCTGTTGCATCTGAAAGTAGAAACTCGCCCCATTACAACGGTATGTGTATTTTTTCCCTTGGCCATTCTGGTTAAGCGTTTGGAGCAGCAGAATTGCGAAAAATGTTTTGCCTTCTCAACTATTTCTTGGCTTCAAACTCCCATATCTCGCGAACGAATTGACCTAACCCAAAAATTCCTATTGCATCTGAAAGTAGAAACTCGTCCGCTTACAACGGTATGTGTATTTTTTCCCTAGGCCATTCTGGTTAAGCGTTTGGAGCAGCAGAACTGCGAAAAATTTGTTGTCTTCTCAACCATTTCTTAGCTTCAAACTCCCATATCACGCGAACGGATTGACCTAACCCAAAAATTCCTATTGCATCTGAAAGTAGAATCTCGCCCGATTACAACGGTATGTGTATTTTTTCCCTTGGCCATTCTGGTTAAGCGTTTGGAGCAGCAGAATTGCGAAAAATGTTTTGCCTTCTCAACTATTTCTTGGCTTCAAACTCCCATATCTCGCGAACGAATTGACCTAACCCAAAAATTCCTATTGCATCTGAAAGTAGAAACTCGCCCGCTTACAACGGTATGTGTATTTTTTCCCTAGGCCATTCTGGTTAAGCGTTTGGAGCAGCAGAACTGCGAAAAATTTGTTGTCTTCTCAACCATTTCTTAGCTTCAAACTCCCATATCTCGCGAACGGATTGACCTAACCCAAAAATTCCTATTGCATCTGAAAGTAGAAACTCGCCCGCTTACAACGGTATGTGTATTTTTTCCCTAGGCCATTCTGGTTAAGCGTTTGGAGAAGCAGAACTGCGAAAAATTTGTTGTCTTCTCAACCATTTCTTAGCTTCAAACTCCCATATCTCGCGAACGGATTGACCTAAACCAAAAATTCCTGTTGCATCTGAAAGTAGAAACTCGCCCGATTACAACGGTATGTGTATTTCTTCCCTAGGCCATTCTGGTTAAGCGTTCGGAGCAGCAGAATTGCGAAAAATTTTTTGCCTCCTCAACCATTTCTTGTCTTCAAACTCCCATATCTCTCGAACGGATTGACCTAACCCAAAAATTCCTATTGCATCTCAAAGTAGAAACTCGCCCGATTACAACGGTATGTGTATTTTTTCCTTAGCCCATTCTGGTTAAGCGTTTGGAGCAGCAGAATTGTGAAAAATTGTTTGCCTTCTGTACCATTTCTTGGCTTCAAACTCCCATATCTCGCGAACGGATTGACCTAACCCAAAAATTCCTGTTGCATCTGAAAGTAGAAACTCGCCCCATTACAACGGTATGTGTATTTTTTCCCGAGGCCATTCTGGTTAAGCGTTCGGAGCAGCAGAATAGCGAAAAATTTTTTGCCTTCTCAACCATTTCTTGTTTTCAAACACCCATATCTCGCGAACGCATTGACCTAACCCAAAAATTCATATTGCATCTGAAAGTAGAAGTTCGCCCGATTCCAACGGTATGTGTATTTTTTCCTTAGCCCATTCTGGTTAAGCGTTTGGAGCAGCAGAATTGTGAAAAATTTTTTGTCTTATCTACCATTCTTTGGCTTCAAACTCCCATATCTCGCGAACGGATTAACCTAATCCAAAAATTCCTGTTGCATCTGAAAGTAGAAACTCGCCCCATTACAACGGTATGTGTATTTTTTCCCGAGGCCATTCTGGTTAAGCGTTTGGAGCAGCAGAATTGCGTAAAATTTTTTGCCTTCTCAACCATTTCTTAGCTTCAAAGTCCCATATCTCGCGAACGGATTGACCAAACCCAAAAATTCCTGCTGCGTCTGAAAGTAGAGACTCGCCCGATTACAACGGTATGCGTATTTTTTCCCTGGGCCATTCTGGTTAAGCGTTTGGAGCAGCAGAATTGCGAAAAATTTTTGCCTTCTCGACCATTTCTTGGCTTCAAAGTCCCATACCTCGCGAACGGATTGACCTAACCCAAAAATTCCTATTGCATCTGAAAGTAGAATCTCGCCCGATTACAACGGTATGTGTATTTTTTCCCTAGCCCATTCTGGTTAAGCGTTTGGCGCAGCAGAATTGTGAAAAATTTTTTGCCTTCTGTACCATTTCTTGGCTTCAAACACCCATATCTCGCGAACGGATTGACCTAACCCAAAAATTCCTATTGCATCTGAAAGTAGAAACTCGCCCGATTACAGCGGTATGTGTATTTTTTCCCTAGGCCATTTTGGTTAAGCGTTTGGAGCAGCAGAATTGCGAAAATTTTTTTGCCTTCTCAACCATTTCTTGGCTTCACACTCCCATATCTCGCGAACGGATTGACCTACCCCAAAAATTCCTATTGCATCTGAGAGTAGAAACTCGCCCCATTACAGCGGTATGTGTATTTTTTCCCTAGGCCATTTTGGATAAGCGTTTGGAGCAGCAGAATTGCGAAAAATTTTTTGCCTTCTCAACCATTTCTTGGCTTCACACTCCCATATCTCGCGAACGGATTGACCTAACCCAAAAACTCCGATTGCCTCTGAAAGTAGCAACTCGCCCAAATTACAACGGTATGTGTATTTTTTCCCTAGCCCATTCTGGTTAAGCGTTTGGAGCAGCAGAATTGTGAAAAATTTTTTGCCTTCTGTACCATTTCTTGGCTTCAAACTCCATATCTCGCGAACGGATTGACCTAACCCAAAAATTCCTATTGCATCTGAAAGTAGAAACTCGCCCGATTACAGCGGTATGTGTATTTTTTCCCTAGGCCATTCTGGTTAAGCGTTTGGAGCAGCAGAATTGTGAAAAATTTTTTGCCTTCTCAACCATTTCTTGTTTTCAAACACCCACATCTCGCGAACGGATTGACTTAACCCAAAAATTCCAATTGCATCTGAAAGTAGAAACTCGCCCGATTACAACGGTATGTGTATTTTTTCCCGAGGCCATTCTGGTTAAGCGTTTGGAGCAGCAGAATTGCGAAAAATTTTTTGCCTTCTCAACCATTTCTTGTTTTCAAAGTCCCATACCTCGCGAACGGATTGACCAAACCCAAAAATTCCTGCTGCGTCTGAAAGTAGAGACTCGCCCGATTACAACCGTATGCGTATTTTTTCCCTAGGCCATTCTGGTTAAGCGTTTGGAGCAGCAGAATTGCGAAAAATTTTTGCCTTCTCGACCATTTCTTGGCTTCAAAGTCCCATACCTCGCGAACGGATTGACCTAACCCAAAAATTCCTATTGCATCTGAAAGTAGAATCTCGCCCGATTACAACGGTATGTGTATTTTTCCTCTTGGCCATTCTGGTTAAGCGTTTGGAGCAGCAGAATTGTGAAAAATTTTTTGCCTTCTGTACCATTTCTTGGCTTCAAACTCCCATATCTCGCGAACGGATTGACCTAACCCAAAAATTCCTATTGCATCTGAAAGTAGAAACTCGCCCGATTACAGCGGTATGTGTATTTTCTCCCTAGGCCATTTTGGTTAAGCGTTTGGAGCAGCAGAATTGCGAAAATTTTTTTGCCTTCTCAACCATTTCTTGGCTTCACACTCCCATATCTCGCGAACGGATTGACCTAACCCAAAAACTCCGATTGCCTCTGAAAGTAGAAACTCGCCCGATTACAACGGTATGTGTATTTTTTCCCTAGCCCATTCTGGTTAAGCGTTTGGAGCAGCAGAATTGTGAAAAATTTTTTGCCTTCTGTACCATTTCTTGGCTTCAAACTCCCATATCTCGCGAACGGATTGACCTAACCCAAAAATTCCTATTGCATCTGAAAGGAGAAACTCGCCCGATTACAACGGTATGTGTATTTTTTCCCTAGGCCATTCTGGTTAAGCGTTTGGAGCAGCAGAATTGTGAAAAATTTTTTGCCTTCTCAACCATTTCTTGGCTTCAAACTCCCATATCTCGCGAACGCATTGACCTAACCCAAAAATTCATATTGCATCTGAAAGTAGAAGTTCGCCCGATTCCAACGGTATGTGTATTTTTTCCCTAGGCCATTCTGGTTAAGCGTTTGGAGCAGCAGAATTGCGAAAAATTTTTTGCCTTCTCAACCATTTCTTAGCTTCAAAGTCCCATATCTCGCGAACGGATTGACCAAACCCAAAAATTCCTGCTGCGTCTGAAAGTAGAGACTCGCCCGATTACAACGGTATGCGTATTTTTCCCCTAGGCCATTCTGGTTAAGCGTTTGGAGCAGCAGAATTGCGAAAAATTTTTGCCTTCTCGACCATTTCTTGGCTTCAAAGTCCCATACCTCGCGAACGGATTGACCTAACCCAAAAATTCCTATTGCATCTGAAAGTAGAATCTCGCCCGATTACAACGGTATGTGTATTTTCTCCCTTGGCCATTCTGGTTAAGCGTTTGGAGCAGCAGAATTGCGAAAAATGTTTTGCCTTCTCAACTATTTCTTGGCTTCAAACTCCCATATCTCGCGAACGAATTGACCTAACCCAAAAATTCCTATTGCATCTGAAAGTAGAAACTCGCCCGCTTACAACGGTATGTGTATTTTTTCCCTAGGCCATTCTGGTTAAGCGTTTGGAGCAGCAGAATTGCGAAAAATTTTTGCCTTCTCGACCATTTCTTGGCTTCAAAGTCCCATACCTCGCGAACGGATTGACCTAACCCAAAAATTCCTATTGCATCTGAAAGTAGAATCTCGCCCGATTACAACGGTATGTGTATTTTCTCCCTTGGCCATTCTGGTTAAGCGTTTGGAGCAGCAGAATTGCGAAAAATGTTTTGCCTTCTCAACTATTTCTTGGCTTCAAACTCCCATATCTCGCGAACGAATTGACCTAACCCAAAAATTCCTATTGCATCTGAAAGTAGAAACTCGCCCGCTTACAACGGTATGTGTATTTTTTCCCGAGGCCATTCTGGTTAAGCGTTTGGAGCAGCAGAATTGCGAAAAATTTTTTGCCTTCTCAACCATTTCTTAGCTTCAAAGTCCCATATCTCGCGAACGGATTGACCAAACCCAAAAATTCCTGCTGCGTCTGAAAGTAGAGACTCGCCCGATTACAACGGTATGCGTATTTTTCCCCTAGGCCATTCTGGTTAAGCGTTTGGAGCAGCAGAATTGCGAAAAATTTTTGCCTTCTCGACCATTTCTTGGCTTCAAAGTCCCATACCTCGCGAACGGATTGACCTAACCCAAAAATTCCTATTGCATCTGAAAGTAGAATCTCGCCCGATTACAACGGTATGTGTATTTTTTCCCTTGGCCATTCTGGTTAAGCGTTTGGAGCAGCAGAATTGCGAAAAATGTTTTGCCTTCTCAACTATTTCTTGGCTTCAAACTCCCATATCTCGCGAACGAATTGACCTAACCCAAAAATTCCTATTGCATCTGAAAGTAGAAACTCGCCCGCTTACAACGGTATGTGTATTTTTTCCCTAGGCCATTCTGGTTAAGCGTTTGGAGCAGCAGAACTGCGAAAAATTTGTTGTCTTCTCAACCATTTCTTAGCTTCAAACTCCCATATCTCGCGAACGGATTGACCTAACCCAAAAATTCCTATTGCATCTGAAAGTAGAAACTCGCCCGCTTACAACGGTATGTGTATTTTTTCCCTAGGCCATTCTGGTTAAGCGTTTGGAGCAGCAGAACTGCGAAAAATTTGTTGTCTTCTCAACCATTTCTTAGCTTCAAACTCCCATATCTCGCGAACGGATTGACCTAAACCAAAAATTCCTGTTGCATCTGAAAGTAGAAACTCGCCCGATTACAACGGTATGTGTATTTCTTCCCTAGGCCATTCTGGTTAAGCGTTCGGAGCAGCAGAATTGCGAAAAATTTTTTGCCTCCTCAACCATTTCTTGTCTTCAAACTCCCATATCTCCCGAACGGATTGACCTAACCCAAAAATTCCTATTGCATCTCAAAGTAGAAACTCGCCCGATTACAACGGTATGTGTATTTTTTCCTTAGCCCATTCTGGTTAAGCGTTTGGAGCAGCAGAATTGTGAAAAATTGTTTGCCTTCTCTACCATTTCTTGGCTTCAGACTCCCATATCTCGCGAACGGATTGACCTAACCCAAAGATTCCTGTTGCATCTGAAAGTAGAAACTCGCCCCATTACAACGGTATGTGTATTTTTTCCCTTGGCCATTCTGGTTAAGCGTTTGGAGCAGCAGAATTGCGAAAAATGTTTTGCCTTCTCAACTATTTCTTAGCTTCAAACTCCCATATCTCGCGAACGGATTGACCTAAACCAAAAATTCCTGCTGCATCTGAAAGTAGAAACTCGCCCGATTACAACGGTATGTGTATTTCTTCCCTAGGCCATTCTGGTTAAGCGTTCGGAGCAGCAGAATTGCGAAAAATTTTTTGCCTCCTCAACCATTTCTTGTCTTCAAACTCCCATATCTCCCGAACGGATTGACCTAACCCAAAAATTCCTATTGCATCTCAAAGTAGAAACTCGCCCGATTACAACGGTATGTGTATTTTTTCCTTAGCCCATTCTGGTTAAGCGTTTGGAGCAGCAGAATTGTGAAAAATTGTTTGCCTTCTGTACCATTTCTTGGCTTCAAACTCCCATATCTCGCGAACGGATTGACCTAACCCAAAAATTCCTATTGCATCTGAGAGTAGAAACTCGCCCGATTACAACGGTATGTGTATTTTTTCCCTTGGCCATTCTGGTTAAGCGTTTGGAGCAACAGAATTGCGAAAAATTTTTTGCCTTCTCTACCATTTCTTGGCTTCAGACTCCCATATCTCGCGAACGGATTGACCTAACCCAAAAATTCCTGTTGCATCTGAAAGTAGAAACTCGCCCCATTACAACGGTATGTGTATTTTTTCCCTTGGCCATTCTGGTTAAGCGTTTGGAGCAGCAGAATTGCGAAAAATGTTTTGCCTTCTCAACTATTTCTTGGCTTCAAACTCCCATATCTCGCGAACGAATTGACCTAACCCAAAAATTCCTATTGCATCTGAAAGTAGAAACTCGTCCGCTTACAACGGTATGTGTATTTTTTCCCTAGGCCATTCTGGTTAAGCGTTTGGAGCAGCAGAACTGCGAAAAATTTGTTGTCTTCTCAACCATTTCTTAGCTTCAAACTCCCATATCTCGCGAACGGATTGACCTAACCCAAAAATTCCTATTGCATCTGAAAGTAGAAACTCGCCCGATTACAACGGTATGTGTATTTTTTCCCTTGGCCATTCTGGTTAAGCATTTGGAGCAGCAGAATTGCGAAAAATTTTTTGCCTTCTCTACCATTTCTTGGCATCAAACTCCCATATCTCGCGAACGGATTGACCTAACCCAAAAATTCCTGTTGCATCTGAAAGTAGAAACTCGCCCCATTACAACGGTATGTGTATTTTTTCCCGAGGCCATTCTGGTTAAGCGTTCGGAGCAGCAGAATAGCGAAAAATTTTTTGCCTTCTCAACCATTTCTTGTTTTCAAACACCCATATCTCGCGAACGCATTGACCTAACCCAAAAATTCATATTGCATCTGAAAGTAGAAGTTCGCCGATTCCAACGGTATGTGTATTTTTTCCCTAGGCCATTCTGGTTAAGCGTTTGGAGCAGCAGAATTGTGAAAAATTTTTTGTCTTATCTACCATTCTTTGGCTTCAAACTCCCATATCTCGCGAACGGATTAACCTAATCCAAAAATTCCTGTTGCATCTGAAAGTAGAAACTCGCCCCATTACAACGGTATGTGTATTTTTTCCCGAGGCCATTCTGGTTAAGCGTTTGGAGCAGCAGAATTGCGTAAAATTTTTTGCCTTCTCAACCATTTCTTAGCTTCAAAGTCCCATATCTCGCGAACGGATTGACCAAACCCAAAAATTCCTGCTGCGTCTGAAAGTAGAGACTCGCCCGATTACAACGGTATGCGTATTTTTTCCCTGGGCCATTCTGGTTAAGCGTTTGGAGCAGCAGAATTGCGAAAAATTTTTGCCTTCTCGACCATTTCTTGGCTTCAAAGTCCCATACCTCGCGAACGGATTGACCTAACCCAAAAATTCCTATTGCATCTGAAAGTAGAATCTCGCCCGATTACAACGGTATGTGTATTTTTTCCCTAGCCCATTCTGGTTAAGCGTTTGGCGCAGCAGAATTGTGAAAAATTTTTTGCCTTCTGTACCATTTCTTGGCTTCAAACACCCATATCTCGCGAACGGATTGACCTAACCCAAAAATTCCTATTGCATCTGAAAGTAGAAACTCGCCCGATTACAGCGGTATGTGTATTTTTTCCCTAGGCCATTTTGGTTAAGCGTTTGGAGCAGCAGAATTGCGAAAATTTTTTTGCCTTCTCAACCATTTCTTGGCTTCACACTCCCATATCTCGCGAACGGATTGACCTACCCCAAAAATTCCTATTGCATCTGAGAGTAGAAACTCGCCCCATTACAGCGGTATGTGTATTTTTTCCCTAGGCCATTTTGGATAAGCGTTTGGAGCAGCAGAATTGCGAAAAATTTTTTGCCTTCTCAACCATTTCTTGGCTTCACACTCCCATATCTCGCGAACGGATTGACCTAACCCAAAAACTCCGATTGCCTCTGAAAGTAGCAACTCGCCCAAATTACAACGGTATGTGTATTTTTTCCCTAGCCCATTCTGGTTAAGCGTTTGGAGCAGCAGAATTGTGAAAAATTTTTTGCCTTCTGTACCATTTCTTGGCTTCAAACTCCATATCTCGCGAACGGATTGACCTAACCCAAAAATTCCTATTGCATCTGAAAGTAGAAACTCGCCCGATTACAGCGGTATGTGTATTTTTTCCCTAGGCCATTCTGGTTAAGCGTTTGGAGCAGCAGAATTGTGAAAAATTTTTTGCCTTCTCAACCATTTCTTGTTTTCAAACACCCACATCTCGCGAACGGATTGACTTAACCCAAAAATTCCAATTGCATCTGAAAGTAGAAACTCGCCCGATTACAACGGTATGTGTATTTTTTCCCGAGGCCATTCTGGTTAAGCGTTTGGAGCAGCAGAATTGCGAAAAATTTTTTGCCTTCTCAACCATTTCTTGTTTTCAAAGTCCCATACCTCGCGAACGGATTGACCAAACCCAAAAATTCCTGCTGCGTCTGAAAGTAGAGACTCGCCCGATTACAACGGTATGTGTATTTTCTCCCTAGGCCATTTTGGTTAAGCGTTTGGAGCAGCAGAATTGCGAAAATTTTTTTGCCTTCTCAACCATTTCTTGGCTTCACACTCCCATATCTCGCGAACGGATTGACCTAACCCAAAAACTCCGATTGCCTCTGAAAGTAGAAACTCGCCCGTTTACAACGGTATGTGTATTTTTTCCCTAGCCCATTCTGGTTAAGCGTTTGGAGCAGCAGAATTGTGAAAAATTTTTTGCCTTCTGTACCATTTCTTGGCTTCAAACTCCCATATCTCGCGAACGGATTGACCTAACCCAAAAATTCCTATTGCATCTGAAAGGAGAAACTCGCCCGATTACAACGGTATGTGTATTTTTTCCCTAGGCCATTCTGGTTAAGCGTTTGGAGCAGCAGAATTGTGAAAAATTTTTTGCCTTCTCAACCATTTCTTGGCTTCAAACTCCCATATCTCGCGAACGCATTGACCTAACCCAAAAATTCATATTGCATCTGAAAGTAGAAGTTCGCCCGATTCCAACGGTATGTGTATTTTTTCCCTAGGCCATTCTGGTTAAGCGTTTGGAGCAGCAGAATTGTGAAAAATTTTTTGCCTTCTCTACCATTTCTTAGCTTCAAACTCCCATATCTCGCGAACGGATTGACCTAATCCAAAAATTCCTGTTGCATCTGAAAGTAGAAACTCGCCCCATTACAACGGTATGTGTATTTTTTCCCGAGGCCATTCTGGTTAAGGGTTTGGAGCAGCTGAAATGCGAAAAATTTTTTGCCTTCTCAACCATTTCTTAGCTTCAAAGTCCCATATCTCGCGAACGGATTGACCAAACCCAAAAATTCCTGCTGCGTCTGAAAGTAGAAACTCGCCCGATTACAACTGTATGCGCATTTTTTCCCTAGGCCATTCTGGTTAAGCGTTTGGAGCCGCAGAATTGGGAAAAATTTTTTGCCTTCTCGACCATTTCTTGGCTTCAAAGTCCCATACCTCGCGAACGGATTGACCTAACCCAAAAATTCCCATTGCATCTGAAAGTAGAAACTCGCCCGATTACAACGGTATGTGTATTTTTTCCCTAGCCCATTCTGGTTAAGCGTTTGGAGCAGCAGAATTGTGAAAAATTTTTTGCCTTCTGTACCATTTCTTGGCTTCAAACTCCCATATCTCGCGAACGGATTGACATAACCCAAAAATTCCTATTGCATCTGAAAGTAGAAACTCGCCCGATTACAGCGGTATGTGTACTTTTTCCCTAGGCCATTTTGGTTAAGCGTTTGGAGCAGCAGAATTGCGAAAATTTTTTTGCCTTCTCAACCATTTCTTGGCTTCACACTCCCATATCTCGCGAACGGATTGACCTACCCCAAAAATTCCTATTGCATCTGAAAGTAGAAACTCGCCCGATTACAACGGTATGTGTATTTTTTCCCTAGCCCATTCTGCTAATGCGTTTGGAGCAGCAGAATTGTGAAAAATTTTTTGCCTTCTGTACCATTTCTTGGCTTCACACTCCCATATCTCGCGAACGGATTGACCGACCCCAAAAATTCCTATTGCATCTGAAAGTAGAAACTCGCCCCATTACAGCGTTATGTGTATTTTTTCCCTAGGCCATTTTGGTTAAGCGTTTGAAGCAGCAGAATTGCGAACAAATTTTTGCCTTCTCAACCATTTCTTGGCTTCAAACTCCCATATCTCGCGAACGGATTGACCTAACCCAAAAATTCCTATTGCATCTGAAAGTAGAAATCCGCCCGATTACAACGGTATGTGTATTTTTTCCCTAGCCCATTCTGGTTAAGCGTTTGGAGAAGCAGATATGTGAAAAATTTTTTGTCTTCTCCACCATTTCTTGGCTTCAAACTCCCATATCTCGCGAACGGATTGACCTAACCCAAAAATTCCTATTGCATCTGAAAGTAGAAACTCGCCCGATCACAACGGTATGTGTATCTTTCCCCTAGGACCTTCTGGTTAAGCGTTCGGAGCAGCAGAATTGCGAAAAATTTTTTGCCTTCTCAACCATTCCTTGGCTTCACACTCCCATATCTCGCGAACGGATTGACCCACCCCAAAAATTCCTATTGCATCAGAAAGTAGAAACTCGCCCCATTGCAGCGTTATGTGTATTTTTTCCCTAGGCCATTTTGGTTAAGCGTTTGGAGCAGCAGAATTGTGAAAAATTTTTTGCCTTCTCAACCATTTCTTGTTTTCAAACACCCACATCTCGCGAACGGATTGACTTAACCCAAAAATTCCGATTGCATCTGAAAGTAGAAACTCGCCCGATTACAACGGTATGTGTATTTTTTCCCTAGGCCATTTTGGTTAAGCGTTTGGAGCAGCAGAATTGCGAAAAATTTTTTGACTTCTCAACCATTTCTTGTTTTCAAACACCCACATCTCGCGAACGGATTGACTTAACCCAAAAATTCCGATTGCATCTGAAAGTAGAAACTCGCCCGATTACAACGGTATGTGTATTCTTTCCCTAGGCCTTTCTGGTTATGCGTTTGGCGCAGCAGAATTGCGAAAAATTTTTTGCCTTCTCAACCATTTCTTAGCTTCAAAGTCCCATATCTCGCGAACGGATTGACCAAACCCAAAAATTCCTTCAGCGTCTAAAAGTAGAAACTCGCCCGATTACAACGGTATGCGTGTTTTTTCCCTAGGCCATTCTGGTTAAGCGTTTGAAGCAGCAGAATTGCGAACAAATTTTTGCCTTCTCAACCATTTCTTGGCTTCAAACTCCCATATCTCGCGAACGGATTGACCTAACCCAAAAATTCCTATTGCATCTGAAAGTAGAAACTCGCCCGATTACAACGGTATGTGTATTCTTTCCCTAGGCCATTCTGGTTATGCGTTTGGCGCAGCAGAATTGCGAAAAATTTTTTGCCTTCTCAACCATTTCTTAGCTTCAAAGTCCCATATCTCGCGAACGGATTGACCAAACCCAAAAATTCCTTCAGCGTCTAAAAGTAGAAACTCGCCCGATTACAACGGTATGTGTATTTTGTCCCGAGGCCATTCTGGTTAAGGGTTTGGAGCAGCTGAATTGCGAAAAATTTTTTGCCTTCTCAACCATTTCTTAGCTTCAAAGTCCCATATCTCGCGAACGGATTGACCAAACCCAAAAATTCCTGCTGCGTCTGAAAGTAGAGACTCGCCCGATTTCAACGGTATGCGTATTTTTTCCCTAGGCCATTCTGGTTAAGCGTTTGGAGCAGCAGAATTGCGAAAAATTTTTTGCCTTCTCGACCATTTCTTGGCTTCAAAGTCCCATACCTCGCGAACGGATTGACCTAACCCAAAAATTCCTATTGCATCTGAAAGTAGAATCTCGCCCGATTACAACGGTATGTGTATTTTTTCCCTAGGCCATTCTGGTTAAGCGTTTGGAGCAGCAGAATTGCGAAAAATGTTTTGCCTTCTCAACCATTTCTTGGCTTCAAACTCCCATATCTCGCGAACGAATTGACCTAACCCAAAAATTCCTATTGCATCTGAAAGTAGAATCTCGCCCGATTACAACGGTATGTGTATTTTTTCCCTAGGCCATTCTGGTTAAGCGTTTGGAGCAGCAGAACTGCGAAAAATTTGTTGTCTTCTCAACCATTTCCTAGCTTCAAACTCCCATGTCTCGCGAACGGCTTGACGTAACCCAAAAATTCCTATTGCATCTGAAAGTAGAAACTCGCCCGATTACAACTGTATGCGCATTTTTTCCCTAGGCCATTCTGGTTAAGCGTTTGGAGCCGCAGAATTGGGAAAAATTTTTTGCCTTCTCGACCATTTCTTGGCTTCAAAGTCCCATACCTCGCGAACGGATTGACCTAACCCAAAACTTCCCATTGCATCTGAAAGTAGAAACTCGCCCGATTACAACGGTATGTGTATTTTTTCCCTAGCCCATTCTGGTTAAGCGTTTGGAGCAGCAGAATTGTGAAAAATTTTTTGCCTTCTGTACCATTTCTTGGCTTCAAACTCCCATATCTCGCGTACGGATTGACCTAACCCAAAAATTCCTATTGCATCTGAAAGTAGAAACTCGCCCGATTACAGCGGTATGTGTACTTTTTCCCTAGGCCATTTTGGTTAAGCGTTTGGAGCAGCAGAATTGCGAAAATTTTTTTGCCTTCTCAACCATTTCTTGGCTTCACACTCCCATATCTCGCGAACGGATTGACCTACCCCAAAAATTCCTATTGCATCTGAAAGTAGAAACTCGCCCGATTACAACGGTATGTGTTTTTTTTTCCCTAGCCCATTCTGGTTATGCGTTTGGAGCAGCAGAATTGTGAAAAATTTTTTGCCTTCTGTACCATTTCTTGGCTTCACACTCCCATATCTCGCGAACGGATTGACCGACCCCAAAAATTCCTATTGCATCTGAAAGTAGAAACTCGCCCCATTACAGCGTTATGTGTATTTTTTCCCTAGGCCATTTTGGTTAAGCGTTTGAAGCAGCAGAATTGCGAACAAATTTTTGCCTTCTCAATCATTTCTTGGCTTCAAACTCCCATATCTCGCCAACGGATTGACCTAACCCAAAAATTCCTATTGCATCTGAAAGTAGAAACCCGCCCGATTACAACGGTATGTGTATTTTTTCCCTAGCCCATTCTGGTTAAGCGTTTGGAGAAACAGAATTGTGAAAAATTTTTTGTCTTCTCTACCATTTCTTGGCTTCAAACTCCCATATCTCGCGAACGGATTGACCTAACCCAAAAATTCCTATTGCATCTGAAAGTAGAAACTCGCCCGATCACAACGGTATGTGTATCTTTCCCCTAGGACCTTCTGGTTAAGCGTTCGGAGCAGCAGAATTGCGAAAAATTTTTTGCCTTCTCAACCATTCCTTGGCTTCACACTCCCATATCTCGCGAACGGATTGACCCACCCCAAAAATTCCTATTGCATCTGAAAGTAGAAACTCGCCCCATTGCAGCGTTATGTGTATTTTTTCCCTAGGCCATTTTGGTTAAGCGTTTGGAGCAGCAGAATTGTGAAAAATTTTTTGCCTTCTCAACCATTTCTTGTTTTCAAACACCCACATCTCGCGAACGGATTGACTTAACCCAAAAATTCCGATTGCATCTGAAAGTAGAAACTCGCCCGATTACAACGGTATGTGTATTTTTTCCCTAGGCCATTTTGGTTAAGCGTTTGGAGCAGCAGAATTGCGAAAAATTTTTTGCCTTCTCAACCATTTCTTGTTTTCAAACACCCACATCTCGCGAACGGATTGACTTAACCCAAAAATTCCGATTGCATCTGAAAGTAGAAACTCGCCCGATTACAACGGTATGTGTATTCTTTCCCTAGGCCATTCTGGTTATGCGTTTGGCGCAGCAGAATTGCGAAAAATTTTTTGCCTTCTCAACCATTTCTTAGCTTCAAAGTCCCATATCTCGCGAACGGATTGACCAAACCCAAAAATTCCTTCAGCGTCTAAAAGTAGAAACTCGCCCGATTACAACGGTATGCGTGTTTTTTCCCTAGGCCATTCTGGTTAAGCGTTTGAAGCAGCAGAATTGCGAACAAATTTTTGCCTTCTCAACCATTTCTTGGCTTCAAACTCCCATATCTCGCGAACGGATTGACCTAACCCAAAAATTCCTATTGCATCTGAAAGTAGAAACTCGCCCGATTACAACGGTATGTGTATTCTTTCCCTAGGCCATTCTGGTTATGCGTTTGGCGCAGCAGAATTGCGAAAAATTTTTTGCCTTCTCAACCATTTCTTAGCTTCAAAGTCCCATATCTCGCGAACGGATTGACCAAACCCAAAAATTCCTTCAGCGTCTAAAAGTAGAAACTCGCCCGATTACAACGGTATGTGTATTTTTTCCCGAGGCCATTCTGGTTAAGGGTTTGGAGCAGCTGAATTGCGAAAAATTTTTTGCCTTCTCAACCATTTCTTAGCTTCAAAGTCCCATATCTCGCGAACGGATTGACCAAACCCAAAAATTCCTGCTGCGTCTGAAAGTAGAGACTCGCCCGATTTCAACGGTATGCGTATTTTTTCCCTAGGCCATTCTGGTTAAGCGTTTGGAGCAGCAGAATTGCGAAAAATTTTTTGCCTTCTCGACCATTTCTTGGCTTCAAAGTCCCATACCTCGCGAACGGATTGACCTACCCCAAAAATTCCTATTGCATCTGAAAGTAGAATCTCGCCCGATTACAACGGTATGTGTATTTTTTCCCTAGGCCATTCTGGTTAAGCGTTTGGAGCAGCAGAATTGCGAAAAATGTTTTGCCTTCTCAACCATTTCTTGGCTTCAAACTCCCATATCTCGCGAACGAATTGACCTAACCCAAAAATTCCTATTGCATCTGAAAGTAGAATCTCGCCCGATTACAACGGTATGTGTATTTTTTCCCTAGGCCATTCTGGTTAAGCGTTTGGAGCAGCAGAACTGCGAAAAATTTGTTGTCTTCTCAACCATTTCCTAGCTTCAAACTCCCATGTCTCGCGAACGGCTTGACGTAACCCAAAAATTCCTATTGCATCTGAAAGTAGAAACTCGCCCGATTACAACTGTATGCGCATTTTTTCCCTAGGCCATTCTGGTTAAGCGTTTGGAGCCGCAGAATTGGGAAAAATTTTTTGCCTTCTCGACCATTTCTTGGCTTCAAAGTCCCATACCTCGCGAACGGATTGACCTAACCCAAAACTTCCCATTGCATCTGAAAGTAGAAACTCGCCCGATTACAACGGTATGTGTATTTTTTCCCTAGCCCATTCTGGTTAAGCGTTTGGAGCAGCAGAATTGTGAAAAATTTTTTGCCTTCTGTACCATTTCTTGGCTTCAAACTCCCATATCTCGCGTACGGATTGACCTAACCCAAAAATTCCTATTGCATCTGAAAGTAGAAACTCGCCCGATTACAGCGGTATGTGTACTTTTTCCCTAGGCCATTTTGGTTAAGCGTTTGGAGCAGCAGAATTGCGAAAATTTTTTTGCCTTCTCAACCATTTCTTGGCTTCACACTCCCATATCTCGCGAACGGATTGACCTACCCCAAAAATTCCTATTGCATCTGAAAGTAGAAACTCGCCCGATTACAACGGTATGTGTTTTTTTTTCCCTAGCCCATTCTGGTTATGCGTTTGGAGCAGCAGAATTGTGAAAAATTTTTTGCCATCTGTACCATTTCTTGGCTTCACACTCCCATATCTCGCGAACGGATTGACCGACCCCAAAAATTCCTATTGCATCTGAAAGTAGAAACTCGCCCCATTACAGCGTTATGTGTATTTTTTCCCTAGGCCATTTTGGTTAAGCGTTTGAAGCAGCAGAATTGCGAACAAATTTTTGCCTTCTCAACCATTTCTTGGCTTCAAACTCCCATATCTCGCCAACGGATTGACCTAACCCAAAAATTCCTATTGCATCTGAAAGTAGAAACCCGCCCGATTACAACGGTATGTGTATTTTTTCCCTAGCCCATTCTGGTTAAGCGTTTGGAGAAACAGAATTGTGAAAAATTTTTTGTCTTCTCTACCATTTCTTGGCTTCAAACTCCCATATCTCGCGAACGGATTGACCTAACCCAAAAATTCCTATTGCATCTGAAAGTAGAAACTCGCCCGATCACAACGGTATGTGTATCTTTCCCCTAGGACCTTCTGGTTAAGCGTTCGGAGCAGCAGAATTGCGAAAAATTTTTTGCCTTCTCAACCATTCCTTGGCTTCACACTCCCATATCTCGCGAACGGATTGACCCACCCCAAAAATTCCTATTGCATCTGAAAGTAGAAACTCGCCCCATTGCAGCGTTATGTGTATTTTTTCCCTAGGCCATTTTGGTTAAGCGTTTGGAGCAGCAGAATTGTGAAAAATTTTTTGCCTTCTCAACCATTTCTTGTTTTCAAACACCCACATCTCGCGAACGGATTGACTTAACCCAAAAATTCCGATTGCATCTGAAAGTAGAAACTCGCCCGATTACAACGGTATGTGTATTTTTTCCCTAGGCCATTTTGGTTAAGCGTTTGGAGCAGCAGAATTGCGAAAAATTTTTTGCCTTCTCAACCATTTCTTGTTTTCAAACACCCACATCTCGCGAACGGATTGACTTAACCCAAAAATTCCGATTGCATCTGAAAGTAGAAACTCGCCCGATTACAACGGTATGTGTATTCTTTCCCTAGGCCATTCTGGTTATGCGTTTGGCGCAGCAGAATTGCGAAAAATTTTTTGCCTTCTCAACCATTTCTTAGCTTCAAAGTCCCATATCTCGCGAACGGATTGACCAAACCCAAAAATTCCTTCAGCGTCTAAAAGTAGAAACTCGCCCGATTACAACGGTATGCGTGTTTTTTCCCTAGGCCATTCTGGTTAAGCGTTTGAAGCAGCAGAATTGCGAACAAATTTTTGCCTTCTCAACCATTTCTTGGCTTCAAACTCCCATATCTCGCGAACGGATTGACCTAACCCAAAAATTCCTATTGCATCTGAATGTAGAAACTCGCCCGATTACAACGGTATGTGTATTTTTTCCCTAGCCCATTCTGGTTAAGCGTTTGGAGCAGCAGAATTGTGAAAAATTTTTTGTCATCTCTACCATTTCTTGGCTTCAAACTCCCATATCTCGCGAACGGATTGACCTAACCCAAAAATTCCTATTGCATCTGAAAGTAGAAACTCGCCCGATCACAACGGTATGTGCATCTTTCCCCTAGGACCTTCTGGTTAAGCGTTCGGAGCAGCAGAATTGCGAAAAATTTTTTGCCTTCTCAACCATTTCTTGTCTTCAAACTCCCATATCTCGCGAAGGGATTGACCTAACCCAAAAATTCCAATTGCATCTGAAAGTAGAAACTCGCCCGATTACAACGGTGTGTGTATTTTTTCCCTAGCCCATTCGGGTTAAGCGTTTGGAGCAGCAGAATTGTGAAAAATTTTTTGCCTTCTGTACCATTTCTTGGCTTCAAACTCCCATATCTCGCGAACGGATTGACCTACCCCAAAAATTCCTATTGCATCTGAAAGTAGAAGTTCTCCCGATTCCAACGGTATGTGTATTTTTTCCCTAGGCCATTTTGGTTATGCGTTTGGAGCAGCAGAATTGCGAAAAATTTTTTGCCTTCTCAACCATTTCTTAGCTTCAAAGTCCCATATATCGCGAACGGATTGACCTACCCCAAAAATTCCTATTGCATCTGAAAGTAGAAGTTCGCCCGATTCCAACGGTATGTGTATTTTTTCCCTAGGCCAATTTGGTTATGCGTTTGGAGCAGCAGAATTGCGAAAAATTTTTTGCCTTCTCAACCATTTCTTAGCTTCAAAGCCCCATATCTGGCGAAAGGATTGACCAAACCCAAGAATTCCTTCTGCGTCTAAAAGTAGAAACTCGCCCGATTACAACGGTATGCGTGTTTTTCCCTAGGCCATTCTGGTTAAGCGTTTATAGCAGCAGAATTGCGAAAAATTTTTTGCCTTCTCAACCATTTCTTATTTTCAAACACCCATATCTCGCGAACCCATTGAGCTAACCCAAAAATTCCTATTGCATCTGAAAGTAGAAACTCGCCCGATTACAGCGGTATGTGTTTTTTTTCCCTAGACCATTTTGGTTAAGCGTTTGGAGCAGCAGAATTGCGAAAAATTTTTTGCCTTCTCAACCATTTCTTGGCATCACACTCCCATATCTCGCGAACGGATTGACCTAACCCAAAAATTCCTATTGCATCTGAAAGTAGAAACTCGCCCGATTACAACGGTATGTGTATTTTTTCCCGAGGCCATTCTGGTTAAGCGTTCGGAACAGCAGAATTGCGAAAAATTTGTTGCCTTCTCAACCATTTCTTGTTTTCAAACACCCACATCTCGCGAACGGATTGACCTAACCCAAAAATTCCTATTGCATCTGAAAGTAGAAACTCGCCCGATTACAACGGTATGTGTATTTTTTCCCTAGGCCATTCCTGTTAAGCGTTCGGAGCAGCAGAATTGCGAAAAATTTTTTGCCTTCTCAACCATTTCTTGTCTTCAAACTCCCATATCTCGCGAACGGATTGACCTAACCCAAAAATTCCCATTGCATCTGAAAGTAGAAACTCGCCCGATTACAACGGTATTTGTATTTTTTCCCTAGGTCATTCTGGTTATGCGTTTGGAGCAACAGAATTGCGAAAAATTTTTTGCCTTCTCAACCATTTCTTAGCTTCAAAGTCCCATATCTCGCGAACGGATTGACCAAACCCAAGAATTCCTTCTGCGTCTAAAAGTAGAAGCTCGCCCGATTACAACGGTATGCGTGTTTTTTCCCTAGGCCATTCTGGTTAAGCGTTTGAAGCAGCAGAATTGCGAAAAATTTTTTGCCTTCTCAACCATTTCTTGACTTCAAACTCCCATATATCGCGAACGGAGTGACCTAACCCAAAAATTCCTATTGCATCTGAAAGTAGAAACTCGCCCGATTACAACGGTATGTGTATTTTTTCCCTAGGCCATCCTGGTTAAGCGTTCGGAGCAGCAGAATTGTGAAAAATTTTTTGCCTACTCAACCATTTCTTGGCTTCAAACTCCCATATCTCGCGAACGGATTGACCTAACCCAAAAATTCCAATTGCATCTGAATGTAGAAACTCGCCCGATTACAACGGTATGTGTATTTTTTTCCTAGCCCATTCTGGTTAAGCGTTTGGAGCACCGGAATTGTGAAAAATTTTTTGCCTTCTGTACCATTTCTTGGCTTCAAACTCCCATATCTCGCGAACGAATTGACCTAAACCAAAAATTCCTATTGCATCTGAAAGTAGGAACTCGCCCGATTACAACGGTATGTGTATTTTTTCCTTAGGCCATTCTGGTTAAGCGTTTGGAGCAGCAGAATTGCGAAAAATTTTTTGCCTTCTCAACCATTTCTTGGCTTCAAAGTCCCATATCTCGCGAACGGATTGACCTAACCTAAAACTTCCTATTGTAACTGAAAGTAGAAACTCGCCCGATTACAACGGTATGTGTATTTTTTCCCGAGGCCATTCTGGTTAAGCGTTTGGAGCAGCAGAATTGCGACAAAGTTTTTGCCTTCTCAACCATTTCTTGTTTTCAAACACCCACATCTCGCGAACGCATTGACCTAACCCAAAAATTCCTATTGCATCTGAAAGTAGAAGTTCGCCCGATTCCAACGGTATGTGTATTTTTTCCCTCGGCCATTCTGGTTATGCGTTTGGCGCAGCAGAATTGCGAAAAATTTTTTGCCTTCACAACCATTTCTTGGCTTCAAACTCCCATATATCGCGAACGGATTGACCTAACCCAAAAATTCCTATTGCATCTGAAAGTAGAAACTCGCCCGATTACAACGGTATGTGTATTTTTTCCCTAGCCCATTCTGGTTAAGCGTTTGGAGCAGCAGAATTGTGAAAAATTTTTTGTCTTCTCTACCATTTCTTGGCTTCAAAGTCCCATATCTCGCGAACGGATTGACCAAACCCAAAAATTCCTTCAGCGTCTAAAAGTAGAAACTCGCCCGATTACAACGGTATGCGTGTTTTTTCCCTAGGCCATTCTGGTTAAGCGTTTGAAGCAGCAGAATTGCGAACAAATTTTTGCCTTCTCAACCATTTCTTGGCTTCAAACTCCCATATCTCGCGAACGGATTGACCTAACCCAAAAATTCCTATTGCATCTGAAAGTAGAAACTCGCCCGATTACAACGGTATGTGTATTTTTTCCCTAGCCCATTCTGGTTAAGCGTTTGGAGCAGCAGAATTGTGAAAAATTTTTTGTCATCTCTACCATTTCTTGGCTTCAAACTCCCATATCTCGCGAACGGATTGACCTAACCCAAAAATTCCTATTGCATCTGAAAGTAGAAACTCGCCCGATCACAACGGTATGTGCATCTTTCCCCTAGGACCTTCTGGTTAAGCGTTCGGAGCAGCAGAATTGCGAAAAATTTTTTGCCTTCTCAACCATTTCTTGTCTTCAAACTCCCATATCTCGCGAAGGGATTGACCTAACCCAAAAATTCCTATTGCATCTGAAAGTAGAAACTCGCCCGATTACAACGGTATGTGTATTTTTTCCCTAGCCCATTCTGGTTAAGCGTTTGGAGCAGCAGAATTGTGAAAAATTTTTTGCCTTCTCAACCATTTCTTGGCTTCAAACTCCCATATCTCGCGAACGGATTGACCTAACCCAAAAATTCCTATTGCATCTGAAAGTAGAAACTCGCCCGATTACAACGGTATGTGTATTTTTTCCCTAGGCCATTTTGGTTATGCGTTTGGAGCAGCAGAATTGCGAAAAATTTTTTGCCTTCTCAACCATTTCTTAGCTTCAAAGTCCCATATATCGCGAACGGATTGACCTACCCCAAAAATTCCTATTGCATCTGAAAGTAGAAGTTCGCCCGATTCCAACGGTATGTGTATTTTTTCCCTAGGCCAATTTGGTTATGCGTTTGGAGCAGCAGAATTGCGAAAAATTTTTTGCCTTCTCAACCATTTCTTAGCTTCAAAGCCCCATATCTGGCGAAAGGATTGACCAAACCCAAGAATTCCTTCTGCGTCTAAAAGTAGAAACTCGCCCGATTACAACGGTATGCGTGTTTTTCCCTAGGCCATTCTGGTTAAGCGTTTGAAGCAGCAGAATTGCGAAAAATTTTTTGCCTTCTCAACCATTTCTTATTTTCAAACACCCATATCTCGCGAACCCATTGAGCTAACCCAAAAATTCCTATTGCATCTGAAAGTAGAAACTCGCCCGATTACAGCGGTATGTGTTTTTTTTCCCTAGACCATTTTGGTTAAGCGTTTGGAGCAGCAGAATTGCGAAAAATTTTTTGCCTTCTCAACCATTTCTTGGCATCACACTCCCATATCTCGCAAACGGATTGACCTAACCCAAAAATTCCTATTGCATCTGAAAGTAGAAACTCGCCCGATTACAACGGTATGTGTATTTTTTTCCGAGGCCATTCTGGTTAAGCGTTCGGAACAGCAGAATTGCGAAAAATTTGTTGCCTTCTCAACCATTTCTTGTTTTCAAACACCCACATCTCGCGAACGGATTGACCTAACCCAAAAATTCCTATTGCATCTGAAAGTAGAAACTCGCCCGATTACAACGGTATGTGTATTTTTTCCCTAGGCCATTCCTGTTAAGCGTTCGGAGCAGCAGAATTGCGAAAAATTTTTTGCCTTCTCAACCATTTCTTGTCTTCAAACTCCCATATCTCGCGAACGGATTGACCTAACCCAAAAATTCCCATTGCATCTGAAAGTAGAAACTCGCCCGATTACAACGGTATTTGTATTTTTTCCCTAGGTCATTCTGGTTATGCGTTTGGAGCAACAGAATTGCGAAAAATTTTTTGCCTTCTCAACCATTTCTTAGCTTCAAAGTCCCATATCTCGCGAACGGATTGACCAAACCCAAGAATTCCTTCTGCGTCTAAAAGTAGAAGCTCGCCCGATTACAACGGTATGCGTGTTTTTTCCCTAGGCCATTCTGGTTAAGCGTTTGAAGCAGCAGAATTGCGAAAAATTTTTTGCCTTCTCAACCATTTCTTGACTTCAAACTCCCATATATCGCGAACGGAGTGACCTAACCCAAAAATTCCTATTGCATCTGAAAGTAGAAACTCGCCCGATTACAACGGTATGTGTATTTTTTCCCTAGGCCATCCTGGTTAAGCGTTCGGAGCAGCAGAATTGTGAAAAATTTTTTGCCTACTCAACCATTTCTTGGCTTCAAACTCCCATATCTCGCGAACGGATTGACCTAACCCAAAAATTCCAATTGCATCTGAATGTAGAAACTCGCCCGATTACAACGGTATGTGTATTTTTTTCCTAGCCCATTCTGGTTAAGCGTTTGGAGCACCGGAATTGTGAAAAATTTTTTGCCTTCTGTACCATTTCTTGGCTTCAAACTCCCATATCTCGCGAACGAATTGACCTAACCCAAAAATTCCTATTGCATCTGAAAGTAGGAACTCGCCCGATTACAACGGTATGTGTATTTTTTCCTTAGGCCATTCTGGTTAAGCGTTTGGAGCAGCAGAATTGCGAAAAATTTTTTGCCTTCTCAACCATTTCTTGGCTTCAAAGTCCCATATCTCGCGAACGGATTGACCTAACCTAAAACTTCCTATTGTAACTGAAAGTAGAAACTCGCCCGATTACAACGGTATGTGTATTTTTTCCCGAGGCCATTCTGGTTAAGCGTTTGGAGCAGCAGAATTGCGACAAAGTTTTTGCCTTCTCAACCATTTCTTGTTTTCAAACACCCACATCTCGCGAACGCATTGACCTAACCCAAAAATTCCTATTGCATCTGAAAGTAGAAGTTCGCCCGATTCCAACGGTATGTGTATTTTTTCCCTCGGCCATTCTGGTTATGCGTTTGGCGCAGCAGAATTGCGAAAAATTTTTTGCCTTCACAACCATTTCTTGGCTTCAAACTCCCATATATCGCGAACGGATTGACCTAACCCAAAAATTCCTATTGCATCTGAAAGTAGAAACTCGCCCGATTACAACGGTATGTGTATTTTTTCCCTAGCCCATTCTGGTTAAGCGTTTGGAGCAGCAGAATTGTGAAAAATTTTTGGTCTTCTCTACCATTTCTTGGCTTCAAACTCCCATTTCTCGCGAACGGATTGACCTAACCCAAAAATTCCTATTGCATCTGAAAGTAGAAACCCGCCCGATTACAACTGTATGTGTATTTTTTTCCTAGCCCATTCTGGTTAAGCGTGTGGAGCAGCAGAATTGAGAAAAATTTTTTGCCTTCTGTACCATTTCTTGGCTTCACACTCCCATATCTCGCGAACGGATTGACCTAACCCAAAAATTCCTATTGCATCTGAAAGTAGAAACTCCCCCGATTACAGCGGTTTGTGTATTTATACCCTAGGCCATTTTGGTTAAGCGTTTGGAGCAGCAGAATTGCGAAAAATTTTTTGCCTTCTCAACCATTTCTTGGCTTCACACTCCCATATCTCGCGAACGGATTGACCTAACCCAAAAATTCCTATTGCATCTGAAAGTAGAAGCTCGCCCGATTACAACGGTATGTGTATTTTTTCCCTAGGCCATTCTGGTTATGCGTTTGGCGCAGCAGAATTGCGAACAAATTTTTGCCTTCTCAACCATTTCTTGGCTTCAAACTCCCATATCTCGCGAACGGATTGACCTAACCCAAAAATTCCTATTGCATCTGAAAGTAGAAACTCGCCCGATTACAACGGTATGTCTATTTTTTCCCTAGCCCATTCTGGTTAAGCGTTTGGAGCAGCAGAATTGTGAAAAATTTTTTGTCATCTCTACCATTTCTTGGCTTCAAACTCCCATATCTAGCGAACGGATTGACCTAACCCAAAAATTCCTATTGCATCTGAAAGTAGAAACTCGCCCGATCACAACGGTATGTTCATCTTTCCCCTAGGACCTTCTGGTTAAGCGTTCGGAGCAGCAGAATTGCGAAAAATTTTTTGCCTTCTCAACCATTTCTTGTCTTCAAACTCCCATATCTCGCGAAGGGATTGACCTAACCCAAAAATTCCAATTGCATCTGAAAGTAGAAACTCGCCCGATTACAACGGTGTGTGTATTTTTTCCCTAGCCCACTCTGGTTAAGCGTTTGGAGCAGCAGAATTGTGAAAAATTTTTTGCCTTCTGTACCATTTCTTGGCTTCAAACTCCCATATCTCGCGAACGGATTGACCTACCCCAAAAATTCCTATTGCATCTGAAAGTAGAAGTTCTCCCGATTCCAACGGTATGTGTATTTTCTCCCTAGGCCATTTTGGTTATGCGTTTGGAGCAGCAGAATTGCGAAAAATTTTTTGCCTTCTCAACCATTTCTTAGCTTCAAAGCCCCATATCTGGCGAAAGGATTGACCAAACCCAAGAATTCCTTCTGCGTCTAAAAGTAGAAACTCGCCCGATTACAACGGTATGCGTGTTTTTCCCTAGGCCATTCTGGTTAAGTGTTTGGAGCAGCAGAAACGTGAACAATTTTTTGTCTTCTCTACCATTTCTTGGCTTCAAACTCCCATATCTCGCGAACGGATTGACCTAACCCAAAAATTCCTATTGCATCTGAAAGTAGAAACTCGCCCGATTACAACGGTATGTGTATTTTTTCCCTAGGCCATCCTGGTTAAGCGTTCGGAGCAGCAGAATTGTGAAAAATTTTTTGCCTACTCAACCATTTCTTGGCTTCAAACTCCCATATCTCGCGAACGGATTGACCTAACCCAAAAATTCCTATTGCATCTGAAAGTAGAAACTCGCCCGATTACAACGGTATGTGTATTTTTTCCCTAGGCCATTCTGGTTAAGCGTTCGGAGCATCAGAATTGCGAAAAATTCTTTGCCTTCTCAACCATTTCTTGTCTTCAAACTCCCATATCTCGCGAACGGATTGACCTAACCCAAAAATTCCAATTGCATCTGAAAGTAGAAACTCGCCCTATTACAACGGTATGCGTGTTTTTCCCTAGGCCATTCTGGTTAAGCGTTTGAAGCAGCAGAATTGCGAAAAAGTTTTTGCCTTCTCAACCATTTCTTATTTTCAAACACCCATATCTCGCGAACGCATTGAGCTAACCCAAAAATTCCTATTGCATCTGAAAGTAGAAACTCGCCCGATTACAGCGGTATGTGTATTTTTTCCCTAGACCATTTTGGTTTAGCGTTTGGAGTAGCAGAATTGCGAAAAATTTTTTGCCTTCTCAACCATTTCTTGGCTTCACACTCCCATATCTCGCGAACGGATTGACCTAACCCAAAAATTCCTATTGCATCTGAAAGTAGAAACTCGCCCGATTACAACGGTATGTGTATTTTTTCCCGAGGCCATTCTGGTTAAGCGTTTGGAACAGCAGAATTGCGAAAAATTTGTTGCCTTCTCAACCATTTCTTGTTTTCAAACACCCACATCTCGCGAACGGATTGACCTAACCCAAAAATTCCTATTGCATCTGAAAGTAGAAACTCGCCCGATTACAACGGTATGTGTATTTTTTCCCTAGGCCATTCTGGTTAAGCGTTCGGAGCAGCAGAATTGCGAAAAATTCTTTGCCTTCTCAACCATTTCTTGTCTTCAAACTCCCATATCTCGCGAACGGATTGACCTAACCCAAAAATTCCAATTGCATCTGAAAGTAGAAACTCGCCCTATTACAACGGTATTTGTATTTTTTCCCTAGGTCATTCTGGTTATGCGTTTGGAGCAACAGAATTGCGAAAAATTTTTTGCCTTCTCAACCATTTCTTAGCTTCAAAGTCCCATATCTCGCGAACGGATTGACCAAACCCAAAAATTCCTTCTGCGTCTAAAAGTAGAAACTCGCCCGATTACAACGGTATGTGTATTTTTTCACTAGGCCATTCTGGTTAAGTGTTTGGAGCAGCAGAATTGTGAAAAATCTTTTGTCTTCTCTACCATTTCTTGGCTTCAAACTCCCATATCTCGCGAACGGATTGACCTACCCCAAAAATTCCTATTGCATCTGAAAGTAGAAGTTCGCCCGATTCAACGGTATGTGTATTTTTTCCCTAGGCCAATTTGGTTATGCGTTTGGAGCAGCAGAATTGCGAAAAATTTTTTGCCTTCTCAACCATTTCTTAGCTTCAAAGCCCCATATCTGGCGAAAGGATTGACCAAACCCAAGAATTCCTTCTGCGTCTAAAAGTAGAAACTCGCCCGATTACAACGGTATGCGTGTTTTTCCCTAGGCCATTCTGGTTAAGCGTTTGAAGCAGCAGAATTGCGAAAAATTTTTTGCCTTCTCAACCATTTCTTATTTTCAAACACCCATATCTCGCGAACGCATTGAGCTAACCCAAAAATTCCTATTGCATCTGAAAGTAGAAACTCGCCCGATTACAGCGGTATGTGTATTTTTTCCCTAGACCATTTTGGTTAAGCGTTTGGAGCAGCAGAATTGCGAAAAATTTTTTGCCTTCTCAACCATTTCTTGGCTTCACACTCCCATATCTCGCGAACGGATTGACCTAACCCAAAAATTCCTATTGCATCTGAAAGTAGAAACTCGCCCGATTACAACGGTATGTGTATTTTTTCCCGAGGCCATTCTGGTTAAGCGTTTGGAACAGCAGAATTGCGAAAAATTTGTTGCCTTCTCAACCATTTCTTGTTTTCAAACACCCACATCTCGCGAACGGATTGACCTAACCCAAAAATTCCTATTGCATCTGAAAGTAGAAACTCGCCCGATTACAACGGTATGTGTATTTTTTCCCTAGGCCATTCTGGTTAAGCGTTCGGAGCAGCAGAATTGCGAAAAATTCTTTGCCTTCTCAACCATTTCTTGTCTTCAAACTCCCATATCTCGCGAACGGATTGACCTAACCCAAAAATTCCAATTGCATCTGAAAGTAGAAACTCGCCCTATTACAACGGTATTTGTATTTTTTCCCTAGGTCATTCTGGTTATGCGTTTGGAGCAACAGAATTGCGAAAAATTTTTTGCCTTCTCAACCATTTCTTAGCTTCAAAGTCCCATATCTCGCGAACGGATTGACCAAACCCAAAAATTCCTTCTGCGTCTAAAAGTAGAAACTCGCCCGATTACAACGGTATGCGTGTTTTTTCCCTAGGCCATTCTGGTTAAGCGTTTGGAGCACCGGAATTGTGAAAAATTTTTTGCCTTCTGTACCATTTCTTGGCTTCAAACTCCCATATCTCGCGAACGAATTGAACTAACCCAAAAATTCCTATTGCATCTGAAAGTAGGAACTCGCGCGATTACAACGGTATGTGTATTTTTTCCCTTGGCCACTCTCGTTAAGCGTTTGGAGCAGCAGAATTGTGAAAAATTTTTTGCCTTCTCTACCATTTCTTGGCTTCAAACTCCCATACCTCGCGAACGGATTGACCTAAACCAAAAATTCCTATTGCATCTGAAAGTAGAAACTCGCCCGATTACATCGGTATGTGTATTCTTTCCCTAGGCCATTCTGGTTAAGCGTTTGGAGCAGCAGAAGTGCGAAAAATTTTTTGCCTTCTCAACCATTTCTTGGCTTCAAAGTCCCATATCTCGCGAACGGATTGACCTAACCCAAAACTTCCTATTGTAACTGAAAGTAGAAACACGCCCGATTACAACGGTATGTGTATTTTTTCCCTAGGCCATTCTGGTTAAGCGTTTGAAGCAGCAGAATTGCAAAAAAATTGTTGTCTTCTCAAACATTTCTTAGTTTCAAACTCCCATATCTCGCGAACGGATTGACCTAACCCAAAAATTCCTGTTGCATCTGAAAGTAGAAACTCGCCCGGTTACAAAGGTATGTGTATTTTTTCCTTAGGCCATTCTGGTTAAGCGTTTGGAGCAGCAGAATTGCGAAAAGTTTTTTGCCTTCTCAACCATTTCTTGGCTTCAAAGTCCCATATCTCGCGAACGGATTGACCTAACCCAAAAATTCCTATTGCATCTGAAAGTAGAAACTCGCCCGATTACAACGGTGTGTGTATTTCTTCCCTAGGCCATTCTATTTAAGCGTTTGGAGCAGCAGAAGTGCGAAAAATTTGTTGTCTTCTCAAACATTTCTTAGTTTCAAACACCCGTATCTCGCGAACGGATTGACCTAACCTAAAACTTCCTATTGTAACTGAAAGTAGAAACTCGCCCGGTTGCAACGGTATGTGTATTTTTTTCCTAGCCCATTCTGGTTAAGCGTTTGAAGCAGCAGAATTGCAAAAAATTTGTTGTCTTATCAAACATTTCTTAGTTTCAAACTCCCATATCTCGCGAACGGATTGACCTAACCCAAAAATTCCTGTTGCATCTGAAAGTAGAAACTCGCCCGGTTACAAAGGTATGTGTATTTTTTCCTTAGGCCATTCTGGTTAAGCGTTTGGAGCAGCAGAATTGCGAAAAATTTTTTGCCTTCTCAACCATTTCCTGGCTTCAAAGTCCCATATCTCGCGAACGGATTGACCTAATCCAAAACTTCCTATTGCATCTGAAAGTAGAAACTCGCCCGATTACAAAGGTATGTGTATTTTTTCCCTAGGCCATTCTGGTAAAGCGTTTGGAGCAGCAGAATTGCGAAAAATTTTTTGCCTTCTCAACCACTTCTTGGCTTCAAAGTCCCATATCTCGCGAGCGGATTGACCTAACCCAAAAATTCCAATAGCATCTGAAAGTAGAAACTCGCCCGATTACAACGGTACGTGTATTTTTTCCCTAGGCCATTCTGGTTAAGCGTTTGAAGCAGCAGAATTGCGAAAAATTTTTTGTCTTCTCAACCATTTCTTGGCTTCAAAGTCCCACATCTCGCGAACGGATTGACCTAACCTAAAACTTCCTATTGTAACTGAAAGTAGAAATTCGCCCGATTACAACGGTATGTGTATTTTTTCCCTAGGCCATTCTGGTTAAGCGTTTGAAGCAGCAGAATTGCGAAAAATTTTTTGCCTTCTCAACCATTTCTTGGCTTCAAACTCCCATATCTCGCGAACGCATTGACCTAACCCAAAAATTCCTATTGCATCTGAAAGTAGAAACTCGCTCGATTACAACGGTGTGTGTATTTCTTCCCTAGGCCATTCTATTTAAGCGTTTGGAGCAGCAGAATTGTGAAAAATTTTTTGCCTTCTGTACCATTCCTTAGCTTCAAACTCCCATATCTCGCGAACGGATTGACCTGACCCAAAAATTCCTATTGCATCTGAAAGTAGAAACTCGCCCGATTACAGCGGTATGTGTATTTTTTCCCTAGGCCATTTTGGTTATGCGTTTGGAGCAGCAGAAGTGCGAAAAATTTTTTGCCTTCTCAACCATTTCTTAGCTTCAAAGTCCCATATCTCGCGAACGGATTGACCAAACCGAAAAATTCCTTCTGCGTCTAAAAGTAGAAACTCGCCCGATTACAACGGTATGCGTGTTTTTTCCCTAGGCCATTCTGGTTAAGCGTTTGAAGCAGCAGAATTGCGTAAAATTTTTTGCCTTCTCAACCATTTCTTGTTTTCAAACACCCATATCTCGCGAACACATTGACCTAACCCAAAAATTCCGGTTGTATCTAAAAGTAGAAACTCGCCCGATTACAACGGTATGTGTATTTTTTCACTAGGCCATTCTGGCTAAGCGTTTGGAGCAGCAGAATTGTGAAAAATTTTTTGCCTTCTCAACCATTTCTTGGCTCACAAACTCCCATATCTCGCGAACGGATTGACCTAACCCAAAAATTCCTATTGCATCTGAAAGTAGAAGTTCGCCCGATTCCAACGGTATGTGTATTATTTCCCTAGGCCATTTTGGTTATGCGTTTGGAGCAGCAGAATTGCGAAAAATTTTTTGCCTTCTCAACCATTTCTTGTCTTCAAACTCCCATATCTCGCGAACGGATGGACCTAACCCAAAAATTCCTATTGCATCTGAAAGTAGAAACTCGCCCGATTACAACGGTATGTGTATTTTTTCCCTAGGCCATTTTGGTTACGCGTTTGGAGCAGCAGAATTGCGAAAAATTGTTTGCCTTCTCAACCATTTCTTGGCTTCAAACTCCCATATCTCGCGAACGAATTGACCTAACCCAAAAATTCCTATTGCATCTGAAAGTAGAAACTCGCCCGACTACAACGGTATGTGTATTTTGTCCCTAGGCCATTCTGGTTAAGCGTTCGTAGCAGCAGAATTGCGAAAAATTTTTTGCCTTCTGTACCATTTCTTGGCTTCAAAGTCCCATATCTCGCGAACGAATTGACCTAACCCAAAAATTCCTATTGCATCTGAAAGTAGAAACTCGCCCGATTACAACGGTATGTGTATTTTTTCCCTAGGCCATTCTGGTTAAGCGTTCGGAGCAGCAGAATTGCGAAAAATTTTTTGCCTTCTCAACCATTTCTTGTCTTCAAACTCCCATATCTCGCGAACGGATTGACCTTGCCCAAAAATTCCAATTGCATCTGAAAGTAGAAACTCGCCCGATTACAACGGTATGTGTATTTTTTCCCTAGCCCATTCTGGTTAAGCGTTTGGAGCAGCAGAATTGTGAAAAATTTTTTGCCTTCTGTACCATTTCTTGGCTTCAAACTCCCATATCTCGCGAACGGATGGACCTAACCCAAAAATTCCTATTGCATCTGAAAGTAGAAAATCGCCCGATTACAGCGGTGTGTGTATTTTTTCCCTAGGCCATTCTGGTTAAGCGTTTGAAGCAGCAGAATTGCAAAAAATTTGTTGTCTTCTCAAACATTTCTTAGTTTCAAACTCCCATATCTCGCGAACGGATTGACCTAACCCAAAAATTCCTGTTGCATCTGCAAGTAGAAACTCGCCCGGTTACAAAGGTATGTGTATTTTTTCCTTAGGCCATTCTGGTTAAGCGTTTGGAGCAGCAGAATTGCGAAAAGTTTTTTGCCTTCTCAACCATTTCTTGGCTTCAAAGTCCCATATCTCGCGAACGGATTGAACTAACCCAAAACTTCCTATTGCATCTGAAAGTAGAAACTCGCCCGATTACAAAGGTATGTGTAATCTTTCCCTAGGCATTCTGGTAAAGCGTTTGGAGCAGCAGAATTGCGAAAAATTTTTTGCCTTCTCAACCACTTCTTGGCTTCAAAGTCCCATATCTCGCGAACGGATTGACCTAACCCAAAAATTCCTATAGCATCTGAAAGTCGAAACTCGCCCGATTACAACGGTACGTGTATTTTTTCGCTAGGCCATTCTGGTTAAGCGTTTGAAGCAGCAGAATTGCGAAAAATTTTTTGTCTTCTCAACCATTTCTTGGCTTCAAACTCCAATATCTCGCGAACGGATTGACCTAACCCGAAAATTCCTATTGCATCTGAAAGTAGAAACTCGCTCGATTACAACGGTGTGTGTATTTTTTCCCTCGGCCATTCTGGTTAAGCGTTTGGAGCAGCAGAAGTGCGAAAAATTTTTTGCCTTCTCAACCATTTCTTGGCTTCAAAGTCCCATATCTCGCGAACGGATTGACCTAACCTAAAACTTCCTATTGTAACTGAAAGTAGAAACTCGCCCGATTACAACGGTATGTGTATTTTTTCCCTAGGCCATTCTGGTTAAGCGTTTGAAGCAGCAGAATTGCGAAATATTTTTTGCCTTCTCAACCATTTCTTGGCTTCAAACTCCCATATCTCGCGAACGCATTGACCTAACCTAAAAATTCCTATTGCATCTGAAAGTAGAAACTCGCTCGATTACAACGGTGTGTGTATTTCTTCCCTAGGCCATTCTATTTAAGCGTTTGGAGCAGCAGAAGTGCGAAAAATTTGTTGTCTTCTCAAACATTTCTTAGTTTCAAACACCCGTATCTCGCGAACGGATTGACCTAACCCAAAAATTCCGGTTGTATCTGAAAGTAGAAACTCGCCCGGTTGCAACGGTATGTGTATTTTTTTCCTAGCCCATTCTGGTTAAGCGTTTGGAGCAGCAGAATTGTGAAAAATTTTTTGCCTTCTGTACCATTCCTTGGCTTCAAACTCCCATATCTCGCGAACGGATTGAACTAACCCAAAAATTCCTATTGCATCTGAAAGTAGAAACTCGCCCGATTACAACGGCATGTGTATTTTTTCACTAGGCCATTCTGGTTAAGCGTTTGGAGCAGCAGAATTGCGAAAAATTGTTTGCCTTCTCAACCATTTCTTGGCTTCAAACTCCCATATCTCGCGAACGAATTGACCTAACCCAAAAATTCCTATTGCATCTGATAGTAGAAACTCGCCCGATTACAACGGTATGTGTATTTTTTCCCTTGGCCACTCTCGTTAAGCGTTTGGAGCAGCAGAATTGTGAAAAATTTTTTGCCTTCTCTACCATTTCTTGGCTTCAAACTCCCATACCTCGCGAACGGATTGACCTAAACCAAAAATTCCTATTGCATCTGAAAGTAGAAACTCGCCCGATTACAACGGTATGTGTATTCTTTCCCTAGGCCATTCTGGTTAAGCGTTTGGAGCAGCAGAAGTGCGAAAAATTTTTTGCCTTCTCAACCATTTCTTGGCTTCAAACTCCCATATCTCGCGAACGGATTGACCTAACCCAAAACTTCCTATTGCATCTGAAAGTAGAAACTCGCCCGATTACAAAGGTATGTGTATTTTTTCCCTAGGCCATTCTGGTAAAGCGTTTGGAGCAGCAGAATTGCGCAAAATTTTTTGCCTTCTCAACCTCTTCTTGGCTTCAAAGTCCCATATCTCGCGAACGGATTGACCTAACCCAAAAATTCCTATAGCATCTGAAAGTAGAAACTCGCCCGATTACTACGGTACGTGTATTTTTTCCCTAGGCCATTCTGGTTAAGCGTTTGAAGCAGCAGAATTGCGAAAAATTTTTTGTCTTCTCATCCATTTCTTGGCTTCAAAGTCCCACATCTCGCGAACGGATTGACCTAACCTAAAACTTCCTATTGTAACTGAAAGTAGAAACTCGCCCGATTACAACGGTATGTGTATTTTTTCCCCAGGCCATTCTGGTTAAGCGTTTGAAGCAGCAGAATTGCGAAAAATTTTTTGCCTTCTCAACCATTTCTTGTCTTCAAACTCCCATATCTCGCTAACGGATTGACCTAACCCAAAAATTCCAATTGCATCTGAAAGTAGAAACTCGCCCGATTACAACGGTATGTGTATTTTTTCACTAGGCCATTCTGGTTAAGCGTTTGGAGCAGCAGAATTGCGAAAAATTGTTTGCCTTCTCAACCATTTCTTGGCTTCAAACTCCCATATCTCGCGAACGAATTGACCTAACCCAAAAATTCCTATTGCATCTGAAAGTAGAAACTCGCCGGATAACAATGGCGTGTGTACTTTTTCCGCAGGCCATTCCAGTTATTGGTTTCGAGTATCAGACCAGCGAAAATTTTGATGGTTTCTCAACCATTCCTTAACTTCAAACTCCCATATCTCGCGAACGGATTGACGAACTCGGGAAATTCCTGTTGCATGTGAAAGTAGAAAGTCGCGCGATTAGAACGGTATGTGTATTTTTCCCCTAGGCCTTTGTAGTTATTGGTTTCGAGTATCAGACTTGCGAAAATTTTGATGATTTTTCAACCATTCCTTAACTGCAAACTCCCATATCTCGCGAACGCATTGACGAACTCGTGAAATTCCTGTTGTATCTGAAAGTAGAAACTCGCCCGATTGCAATGGTATTTGTATTTTTCCCCTAGACCTTTGTAGTTATTGGTTTCGAGTATCAGACTTGCGAAAATTTTGATGGTTTCTCAACCATTCTTCAACTTCAAACTCCCATATCTCGCGAACCGATTGACGAACTCGAGAATTTCCTGTTGCATCTGAAAGCAGAAACACGCCCGATTACAACGGTATGTGTATTTTTCCCCTAGCCCATTGTATTATAGTTATTGTTTTCTAGCATCAGAATTGCGAAAATTTTGATGGTTTCTCAACCATTCCTTAACTTCAAACTCCCATATCTCGCGAACGGATTGACGAACTCGAGAATTTCCTATTGCATCTGAAAGCAGAAACACGCCCGATTACAACGGTACGTGTATTTTTGACCTTGGCCATTCCAGCTATTGGTTTCGAGTATCAGACTTGCGAAAATTTTGATGATTTCTCAACCATTCCTTAACTTCAAACCCCCATATCTCGCGAACGGATTGACGAACTCGAGAAATTCCTGTTGTATCTGAAAGTAGAAACTCGCCCGATTACAATGGTGTGTGTACTTTTCCCCTAGGCCATTCCAGTTATTGGTTTCGAGTATCAGACCAGCGAAAATTTTGATGGTTTCTCAACCATTCCTTAACTTCAAACACCCATATCTCGCGAACGGATTGACGAACGCGAGAAATTCCTGATGCTTGTGAAAGTAGAATCTCGCCCGAATACAACGGTATGTATATTTTTCCCCTAGGCATTTGTAGTTATTGTTTTCTAGCATCAGAATTGCGAAAATTTTGGTGGTTTCTCAACCATTCCTTAACTTCAAACTCCCATTTCACGCGAACGGATGGACGAACTCGAGAAATTCCTGTTGCATCTGAAAGTAGAAACTCGCCCGATTACAATGGTATGTGTGCTTTTCCCCTAGGCCATTCCACTTATTGGTTTCGAGTATCAGACTTGCGAAAATATTGATGGTTTCTCAACCATTCCTTAACCTCAAACTCCCATATCTCGCGAACGGAATGACGAACTCGAGAAATTCCTGTTGCATCTGAAAGCAGAAACTCGCCCGATTACAACGGTATGTGTATTTTTCCCCTAGGCCATTGTACTTATTGGATTCTAGCATCAGAATTGCGAAAATTTTGATGGTTTCTCAACCATTCCTTAACTTCAAACTCCCATATCTCGCGAACGGCATGACGAACTCGAGAAATTCCAGTTGCATCTGAAAGTAGAAACTCGCCCGATTACAATGGTATGTGTATTTTTCCCCCAGGCCATTGTAGTTATTGGTTTCGAGGATCAGACTTGCGAAAATTTTGATGATTTCTCAATCATTCCTTAAGTTCAAACTCCCATATCTCGCGAACGGATTGACGAACTCGAGATATTCCTGTTGTATCTGAAAGTAGAAACTCGCCCGATTACAAAGATATGTGTGTTTTTCACCTAGGCCTTTGTAGTTATTGGTTTCGAGTATCAGACTTGCGAAAATTTTGATAGTTTCTCAACCATTCCTTAACTTCAAACTCACATTTCTCGCGAACGGATTGACGAACTCGAGAAATTCCTGTTGCCTCTGAAAGCAGAAACTCGCCCGATTACAATGGTATGTGTACTTTTCCCCTAGGCCATTCCACTTATTGGTTTCGAGTACCAGACTTGCGAAAATATTGATGGTTTCTCAACCATTCCTTAACTTCACACTTCCATATCTCGCGAACCGATTGACGAACTCGAGAATTTCCTATTGCTACTGTAAGCAGAAACTCGCCCAATTACAACGGTATGTGTATTTGTGCCGTAGGCCATAGTAGTTATTGGTTTCGAGTATCAGACTTGCGAAAATTTTGATGGTTTCTCAAACATTCCTTAACTTCACACTGCCATATCTCGCGAACGGATTGTCGAACTCGAGAATTTCCTATTGCATCTGAAAGCAGAAACTCGCCCGATTACAACGGTACATGTATTTTTGCCCTAGGCCATAGTAGTTATTGGTTTCGAGTATCAGACTTGCGATAATTTTGATGGTTTCTCAACCATTCCTTAACTTCACACTTCCATATCTCGCGAACGGACTGACGAACTCGAGAATTTCCTATTGCATCTGTAAGCAGAAACTCGCCCAATTACAACGGTATGTGTATTTGTGCCGTAGGCCATAGTAGTTATTGGTTTCGAGTATCAGACTTGCGAAAATTGTGATGGTTACTCAACCATTCCTTAACTTCAAACTCCTATATCTCGCGAACGGATTGACGAACTCGAGAAATTCCTGTTGCATCTGAACGTAGAAGCTCGCCCGATTACAAAGATATGTGTGTTTTCCCCGTAGGCCTTTGTAGTTATTGGTTTCGAGTATCAGACTTGCGATAATTTTGATGGTTTCTCAACCATTCCTTATCTTCAAACTCCCATGTCTCGCGAACGGATTGACGAACTCGAGAAATTCCTGTTGCATCTGAAAGCAGATACTCGCCCGATTACAACGGTATGTGTATTTTTCCCCTAGCCCATTGTATTATACTTATTGTTTTCAAGCATCAGAATTGCGCAAATTTTGATGGTTTCTCAACCATTCCTTAACTTCAAACTCCCATATCTCGCGAACGGATTGACGAACGCGAGAAGTTCCTGATGCTTGTGAAAGTAGAAACTCGCCCGATTACAAAGATATGTGTGTTTTTCACCTAGGCCTTTGTAGTTATTAGTTTCGAGTATCAGACTTGCGAAAATTTTGATAGTTTCTCAACCATTCCTTAACTTCAAACTCTCATTTCTCGCGAACGGATTGACGAACTCGAGAAATTCCTGTTGCATCTGAAAGTAGAAACTCGCCCGATTACAAATATATGTGTGTTTTTCACCTAGGCCTTTGTATTTATTGGTTGCGAGTATCAGACTTGCGAAAATTTCGATGGTTTCTCAACCATTCCTTAACTTCAAACTCGCATATCTCGCGAACGGATTGACGAACTCGAGAAATTCCTGTTGCATCTGAAAGTAGAAACTCGCCCGATTACAAAGATATGTGTGTTTTTCACCTAGGCCTTTGTAGTTATTGGTTTCGAGTATCAGACTTGCGAAAATTTTGATAGTTTCTCAACCATTCCTTAACTTCAAACTCACATTTCTCGCGAACGGATTGACGAACTCGAGAAATTCCTGTTGCCTCTGAAAGTAGAAACTCGCCCGATTACAAATATATGTGTGTTTTTCACCTAGGCCTTTGTATTTATTTGTTGCGAGTATCAGACTTGCGAAAATTTCGATGGTTTCTCAACCATTCCTTAACTTCAAACTCGCATATCGCGCGAACGGATTGACGAACTCCATTAATTACTGTTGCATCTGAAAGTAGAATCTCGCCCGATTACAACGGTATGTGTATTTTCCCCTAGGCCATTGTAGTTATTGGTTTCTAGCATCAGAATTGCGAAAATTTGGATGGTTTCTCAACCATTCCTTAACTTCGAACTCCCATATCTCGCGAACGGGATGACGAACTCGAGAAATTCCTGTTGCATCTGAAACTGGAAACTCGCCCGATTACAAAGATATGTGTGTTTTTCCCCTAGGCCTTTGTAGTTATTGGTTTCGAGTATCAGACTTGCGAAAATTTTGATGGTTTCTCAACCATACCTTATCTTCAAAGCCCCATATCTCGCGAACGGATTGACGAACTCGAGAAATTCCTGTTGCATCTGAAAGTAGAAACTCGCCCGATTACAAAGATATGTGTGTTTTTCCCCTAGGCCTTTGTAGTTATTGGTTTCGAGCATCAGACTTGCGAAAATTTCGATGGTTTCTCAACCATTCCTTAACTTCAAACTCCCATATCTCGCGAACGGATTGACGAACTCGAGAAATTCCTGTTGCATCTGAAAGTAGAAACTTGCACGATTACAATGCTGTGTGTACTTTTCCCCTAGGCAATTCCAGTTATTGGTTTCGAGTATCAGACTTGCGAAAATTTTGATGGTTTCTCAATAATTCCTTAACTTCAAACTTCCACATCTCGCGAACGGATTGACGAACTCGAGAATTTCCTATTGCATCTGAAAGCAGAAACACGCCCGATTACAACGGTATGTGTATTTTTCCCCTAGGCCATTGTAGTTATTGGATTCTAGCATCAGAATTGCGAAAATTTTGATGGTTTCTCAACCATTCCTTAACTTCAAACTCCCATATCTCGCGAACGGCATGACGAACTCGAGAAATTCCTGTTGCATCTGAAAGTAGAAACTCGCACGATTACAATGCTGTGTGTACTTTTCCCCTAGGCTATTCCAGTTATTGGTTTCGAGTATCAGACTTGCGAAAATTTTGATGGTTTCTCAATCATTCCTTAACTTCAAACTTCCACATCTCGCGAACGGCTTGACGAACTCGAGAATTTCCTATTGCATCTGAAAGCAGAAACTCGCCCGATTACAACGGTATGTGTATTTTTGCCCTAGGCCATAGTAGTTATTGGATTCGAGTATCAGACTTGCGAAAATTTTGATGATTTCTCAACCATCCCTTAACTTCAAACTCCCATATCTCGCGAACGGATTGACGAACTCGAGATATTCCTATTGCATCTGTAAGCAGAAGCTCGCCCAATTACAGCGGTATGTGTGTTTTCCCCGTAGGCCTTTGTAGTTATTGGTTTCGAGTATCAGACTTGCGAAAATTTTGATGGTTTCTCAACCATTCCTTATCTTCAAACTCCCATATCTCGCGAACGGATTGACGAACTCGAGAAATTCCTGTTGCATCTGAAAGCAGATACTCGCCCGATTACAACGGTCTGTGTATTTTACCCCTAGCCCATTGTATTATAGTTATTGTTTTCTAGCATCAGAATTGCGAAAATTTTGATGGTTTCTCAACCATTCCTTAACTTCAAACTCCCATTTCTCGCGAACGGATTGACGAACTCGAGAAATTCCTGTTGCATCTGAAAGTAGAAACTTGCCCGATTACAAAGATATGTGTGTTTTTCACCTAGGCCTTTGTAGTTATTGGTTTCGAGTATCAGACTTGCGAAAATATTGATGGTTTCTCAACCATTCCTTAACTTCAAACTCCCATATCTCGCGAACGGAATGACGAACTCGAGAAATTCCTGTTGCATCTGAAAGCAGAAACTCGCCCGATTACAACGGTATGTGTATTTTTCCCCCAGGCCATTGTAGTTATTGGTTTCGAGGATCAGACTTGCGAAAATTTTGATGGTTTCTCAAACATTCCTTAACTTCACACTCCCATATCTCGCGAACGGATTGACGAACTCGAGCATTTCCTATTGCATCTGAAAGCAGAAACACGCCCGATTACAACGGTATGTGTATTTTTCCCCTAGCCCATTGTAGTTATTGGATTCTAGCATCAGAATTGCGAAAATTTTGATGGTTTCTCAACCATTCCTTAACTTCAAACTCCCATATCTCGCGAACGGCATGACGAACTCGAGAAATTCCAGTTGCATCTGAAAGTAGAAACTCGCACGATTACAATGCTGTGTGTACTTTTCCCCTAGGCTATTCCAGTTATTGGTTTCGAGTATCAGACTTGCGAAAATTTTGATGGTTTCTCAATCATTCCTTAACTTCAAACTTCCACATCTCGCGAACGGATTGACGAACTCGAGAATTTCCTGATGCTTGTGAAAGTAGAATCTCGCCCGAATACAACGGTATGTGTATTTTTACCCTAGGCATTTGTAGTTATTGTTTTCTAGCATCAGAATTGCGAAAATATTGATGGTTTCTCAACCATTCCTTAACTTCAAACTCCCATACCTCGCGAACGGAATGACGAACTCGAGAAATTTCTGTTGCATCTGAAAGCAGAAACTCGCCCGATTACAACGGTATGTGTATTTTTCCCCCAGGCCATTGTAGTTATTGGTTTCGAGGATCAGACTTGCGAAAATTTTGATGGTTTCTCAAACATTCCTTAACTTCACACTCCCATATCTCGCGAACGGATTGACGAACTCGAGCATTTCCTATTGCATCTGAAAGCAGAAACACGCCCGATTACAACGGTATGTGTATTTTTCCCCTAGCCCATTGTAGTTATTGGATTCTAGCATCAGAATTGCGAAAATTTTGATGGTTTCTCAACCATTCCTTAACTTCAAACTCCCATATCTCGCGAACGGCATGACGAACTCGAGAAATTCCAGTTGCATCTGAAAGTAGAGACTCGCACGATTACAATGCTGTGTGTACTTTTCCCCTAGGCTATTCCAGTTATTGGTTTCGAGTATCAGACTTGCGAAAATTTTGATGGTTTCTCAATCATTCCTTAACTTCAAACTTCCACATCTCGCGAACGGATTGACGAACTCGAGAATTTCCTATTGCATCTGAAAGCAGAAACTCGCCCGATTACAACGGTATGTGTATTTTTGCCCTAGGCCATAGTAGTTATTGGATTCGAGTATCAGACTTGCGAAAATTTTGATGATTTCTCAACCATTCCTTAAGTTCAAACTCCCATATCTCGCGAACGGATTGACGAACTCGAGATATTCCTGTTGTATCTGAAAGTAGAAACTCGCCCGATTACAATGATGTGTGTACTTTTCCCCTAGGCCATTCCAGTTATTGGTTTCGAGTATCAGACCAGCGAAAATTTTGATGGTTTCTCAACCATTCCTTAACTTCAAACACCCATATCTCGCGAACGGATTGACGAACGCGAGAAATTCCTGATGCTTGTGAAAGTAGAATCTCGCCCGAATACAACGGTATGTGTATTTTTACCCTAGGCATTTGTAGTTATTGTTTTCTAGCATCAGAATTGCGAAAATATTGATGGTTTCTCAACCATTCCTTAACTTCAAACTCCCATACCTCGCGAACGGAATGACGAACTCGAGAAATTTCTGTTGCATCTGAAAGCAGAAACTCGCCCGATTACAACGGTATGTGTATTTTTCCCCCAGGCCATTGTAGTTATTGGTTTCGAGGATCAGACTTGCGAAAATTTTGATGGTTTCTCAAACATTCCTTAACTTCACACTCCCATATCTCGCGCACGGATTGACGAACTCGAGCATTTCCTATTGCATCTGAAAGCAGAAACACGCCCGATTACAACGGTATGTGTATTTTTCCCCTAGCCCATTGTAGTTATTGGATTCTAGCATCAGAATTGCGAAAATTTTGATGGTTTCTCAACCATTCCTTAACTTCAAACTCCCATATCTCGCGAACGGCATGACGAACTCGAGAAATTCCAGTTGCATCTGAAAGTAGAAACTCGCACGATTACAATGCTGTGTGTACTTTTCCCCTAGGCTATTCCAGTTATTGGTTTCGAGTATCAGACTTGCGAAAATTTTGATGGTTTCTCAATCATTCCTTAACTTCAAACTTCGACATCTCGCGAACGGATTGACGAACTCGAGAATTTCCTATTGCATCTGAAAGCAGAAACTCGCCCGATTACAACGGTATGTGTATTTTTGCCCTAGGCCATAGTAGTTATTGGATTCGAGTATCAGACTTGCGAAAATTTTGATGATTTCTCAACCATTCCTTAAGTTCAAACTCCCATATCTCGCGAACGGATTGACGAACTCGAGATATTCCTGTTGTATCTGAAAGTAGAAACTCGCCCGATTACAACGATGTGTGTCCTTTTCCCCTAGGCCATTCCAGTTATTGGTTTCGAGTATCAGACCAGCGAAAATTTTGATGGTTTCTCAACCATTCCTTAACTTCAAACACCCATATCTCGCGAACGAATTGACGAACGCGAGAAATTCCTGATGCTTGTGAAAGTAGAATCTCGCCCGAATACAACGGTATGTGTATTTTTCCCCTAGGCGTTTGTAGTTATTGTTTTCTAGCATCAGAATTGCGAAAATTTTGATGGTTTCTCAACCATTCCATAACTTCATACTCCCATTTCTCGCGAGCGGATGGACGAACTCGAGAAATTCCTGTTGCATCTGAAAGTAGAAACTCGCCCGATTACAATGGTATGTGTACTTTTCCCCTAGGCCATTCCACTTATTGGTTTCGAGTATCAGACTTGCGAAAATATTGATGGTTTCTCAACCATTCCTTAACTTCAAACTCCCATATCTCGCGAACGGAATGACGAGCTCGAGAAATTCCTGTTGCATCTGAAAGCAGAAACTCGCCCGATTACAACGGTATGTGTATTTTTCCCCCAGGCCATTGTAGTTATTGGTTTCGAGGATCAGACTTGCGAAAATTTTGATGGTTTCTCAAACATTCCTTAACTTCACACTCCCATATCTCGCGAACGGATTGACGAACTCGAGCATTTCCTATTGCATCTGAAAGCAGAAACACGCCCGATTACAACGGTATGTGTATTTTTCCCCTAGCCCATTGTAGTTATTGGATTCTAGCATCAGAATTGCGAAAATTTTGATGGTTTCTCAACCATTCCTTAACTTCAAACTCCCATATCTCGCGACCGGCATGACGAACTCGAGAAATTCCAGTTGCATCTGAAAGTAGAAACTCGCACGATTACAATGCTGTGTGTACTTTTCCCCTAGGCTATTCCAGTTATTGGTTTCGAGTATCAGACTTGCGAAAATTTTGATGGTTTCTCAATCATTCCTTAACTTCAAACTTCCACATCTCGCGAACGGATTGACGAACTCGAGAATTTCCTATTGCATCTGCAAGCAGAAACTCGCCCGATTACAACGGTATGTGTATTTTTGCCCTAGGCCATAGTAGTTATTGGATTCGAGTATCAGACTTGCGAAAATTTTGATGATTTCTCAACCATTCCTTAAGTTCAAACTCCCATATCTCGCGAACGGATTAACGAACTCGAGATATTCCTGTTGTATCTGAACGTAGAAACTCGCCCGATTACAATGGTATGTGTACTTTTCCCCTAGGCCATTCCACTTATTGGTTTCGAGTACCAGACTTGCGAAAATATTGATGGTTTCTCAACCATTCCTTAACTTCACACTTCCATATCTCGCGAACGGATTGACGAACTCGAGAATTTCCTATTGCATCTGTAAGCAGAAACTCGCCCAATTACAACGGTATGTGTATTTGTGCCGTAGGCCATAGTAGTTATTGGTTTCGAGTATCAGACTTGCGAAAATTGTGATGGTTACTCAACCATTCCTTAACTTCAAACTCCCATATCTCGCGAACGGATTGACGAACACGAGAAATTCCTGTTGCATCTGAACGTAGAAGCTCGCCCGATTACAAAGATATGTGTGTTTTCCCCGTAGGCCTTTGTAGTTATTGGTTTCGAGTATCAGACTTGCGATAGTTTTGATGGTTTCTCAACCATTCCTTATCTTCAAACTCCCATATCTCGCGAACCGATTGACGAACTCGAGAAATTCCTGTTGCATCTGAAAGCAGATACTCGCCCGATTACAACGGTATGTGTATTTTTCCCCTAGCCCATCGTATTATACTTATTGTTTTCTAGCATCGGAATTGCGAAAATTTTGATGGTTTCTCAACCATTCCTTAACTTCAAACTCCCATATCTCGCGAACGGATTGACGAACTCGAGAATTTCCTATTGCATCTGAAAGCAGAAACACGCCCGATTACAACGGTACGTGTATTTTTGACATAGGCCATTCCAGTTATTGGTTTCGAGTATCAGACTTGCGAAAATTTTGATGATTTCTCAACCATTCCTTAACTTCAACCTCCCATATCTCGCGAACGGATTAACGAACTCGAGATATTCCTGTTGTATCTGAACGTAGAAACTCGCCCGATTACAATGGTATGTGTACTTTTCCCCTAGGCCATTCCACTTATTGGTTTCGAGTACCAGACTTGCGAAAATATTGATGGTTTCTCAACCATTCCTTAACTTCACACTTCCATATCTCGCGAACGGATTGACGAACTCGAGAATTTCCTATTGCATCTGTAAGCAGAAACTCGCCAATTACAACGGTATGTGTATTTGTGCCGTAGGCCATAGTAGTTATTGGTTTCGAGTATCAGACTTGCGAAAATTGTGATGGTTACTCAACCATTCCTTAACTTCAAACTCCCATATCTCGCGAACGGATTGACGAACTCGAGAAATTCCTGTTGCATCTGAACGTAGAAGCTCGCCCGATTACAAAGATATGTGTGTTTTCCCCGTAGGCCTTTGTAGTTATTGGTTTCGAGTATCAGACTTGCGATAGTTTTGATGGTTTCTCAACCATTCCTTATCTTCAAACTCCCATATCTCGCGAACCGATTGACGAACTCGAGAAATTCCTGTTGCATCTGAAAGCAGATACTCGCCCGATTACAACGGTATGTGTATTTTTCCCCTAGCCCATCGTACTATACTTATTGTTTTCTAGCATCGGAATTGCGAAAATTTTGATGGTTTCTCAACCATTCCTTAACTTCAAACTCCCATATCTCGCGAACGGATTGACGAACTCGAGAATTTCCTATTGCATCTGAAAGCAGAAACACGCCCGATTACAACGGTACGTGTATTTTTGACATAGGCCATTCCAGTTATTGGTTTCGAGTATCAGACTTGCGAAAATTTTGATGATTTCTCAACCATTCCTTAACTTCAACCTCCCATATCTCGCGAACGGATTGACGAACTCGAGAAATTCCTGTTGTATCTGAAAGTAGAAACTCGCCCGATTACATTGGTGTGTGTACTTTTCCCCTAGGCTATTCCAGTTATTGGTTTCGAGTATCAGACTTGCGAAAATTTTGATGGTTTCTCAATCATTCCTTAACTTCAAACTTCCACATCTCGCGAACGGATTGACGAACTCGAGAATTTCCTGTTGCATCTGAAAGTAGAAACTCGCCCGATTACAAAGATATGTGTGTTTTCCCCGTAGGCCTTTGTAGTTATTGGTTTCGAGTATCAGACTTGCGAAAATTTTGATGGTTTCCCAACCATTCCTTATCTTCAAACTCCCATATCTCGCGAACGGATTGACGAACTCGAGAAATTCCTGTTGCATCTGAAAGCAGATACTCGCCCGATTACAACGGTATGTGTATTTTTCCCCTAGCCCATTGTATTATAGTTATTGTTTTCTAGCATCAGAATTGCGAAAATTTTGATGGTTTCTCAAACATTCCTTAACTTCAAACTCCCATATCTCGCGAACGGATTGACGAACTCGAGGAATTCCTATTGCATCTGAAAGCAGAAACACGCCCGATTACAACGGTACGTGTACTTTTCCCCTGGGCCATTGTAGTTATTGGTTTCGAGTATCAGACTTGCGAAAATTTTGATGGTTCCTCAACCATACCTTAACTTCAAAGCCCCATATCTCGCGAACGGATTGACGAACTCGAGCATTTCCTATTGCATCTGAAAGCAGAAACCCGCCCGATTACAACGGTACGTGTATTTTTCCCCTGGGCCATTGTAGTTATTGGTTTCGAGTATCAGACTTGCGAAAATTTTGATGGTTTCTCAACCATACCTTAACTTCAAACTCCCATTTCTCGCGAACGGGTTGACGAACTCGAGAAATTCCTGTTGCATCTGAAAGTAGAAACTCGCCCGATTACAAAGATATGTGTGTTTTTCACCTAGGCCTTTGTAGTTATTGGTTTCGAGTATCAGACTTGCGAAAATTTTGATAGTTTCTCAACCATTCCTTAACTTCAAACTCCCATTTCTCGCGAACGGATTGACGAACTCGAGAAATTCCTGTTGCATCTGAAAGTAGAAACTCGCCCGATTACAAATATATGTGTGTTTTTCACCTAGGCCTTTGTATTTATTGGTTGCGAGTATCAGACTTGCGAAAATTTCGATGGTTTCTCAACCATTCCTTAACTTCAAACTCGCATATCTCGCGAACGGATTGACGAACTCCATTAATTACTGTTGCATCTGAAAGTAGAATCTCGCCCGATTACAACGGTATGTGTATTTTCCCCTAGGCCATTGTAGTTATTGGTTTCTAGCATCAGAATTGCGAAAATTTGGATGGTTTCTCAACCATTCCTTAACTTCGAACTCTCATATCTCGCGAACGGGATGACGAACTCGAGAAATTCCTGTTGCATCTGAAACTGGAAACTCGCCCGATTACAAAGATATGTGTGTTTTTCCCCTAGGCCTTTGTAGTTATTGGTTTCGAGCATCAGACTTGCGAAAATTTCGATGGTTTCTCAACCATTCCTTAACTTCAAACTCCCATATCTCGCGAACGGATTGACGAACTCGAGAAATTCCTGTTGCATCTGAAAGTGGAAACTCGCCAGATTACAAAGGTATGTGAATTTTTCCCCTATGCCTTTGTAGTTATTTGTTTCGAGTATCAGACTTGCGAAAATTTTGATGGTATCTCAACCATTCCTTAAATTCAAACTCCCATGTCTCGCGAACGGAATGAGGAACTCGAGAAATTCCTGTTGCATCTGAAAGCAGAAACTCGCCCGATTACAACGGTTTGTGTATTTTTCCCCTGGGCCATTGTAGTTATTGGTTTCGAGTATCAGACTTGCGAAAATTTTGATGGTTTCTCAACCATACCTTAACTTCGAAGCCCCATATCTCGCGAACGGATTGACGAACTCGAGCATTTCCTATTGCATCTGAAAGCAGAAACACGCCCGATTACAACGGTATGTGTATTTTTCCCCTAGGCCATTGTAGGTATTGGTTTCTAGCATCAGAATTGCGAAAATTTTGATGGTTTCTCAACCATTCCTTAACTTCAAACTCCCTTATCTCGCGAACGGCATGACGAACTCGAGAAATTCCTGTTGCATCTGAAAGTAGAAACTCGCACGATTACAATGCTGTTTGTACTTTTCCCCTAGGCTAATCCAGTTATTGGTTTCGAGTATCAGACTTGCGAAAATTTTGATGGTTTCTCAATCATTCCTTAACTTCAAACTTCCACATCTCGCGAACGGATTGACGAAATCGAGAATTTCCTATTGCATCTGAAAGCAGAAACTCGCCCGATTACAACGGTATGCGTATTTTTGCCCTAGGCCATAGTAGTTATTGGATTCGAGTATCAGACTTGCGTAAATTTTGATGATTTCTCAACCATTCCTTAACTTCAAACTCCCATATCTCGCGAACGGATTGACGAACTCGAGATATTCCTGTTGTATCTGAAAGTAGAAACTCGCCCGATTACATTGGTATGTGTACTTTTTCCCTAGGCCACTCCAGATATTGTTATCGAATATCAGACTTGCGAAAATTTTGGTGGTTTCTCAAACATCTCTTAACTCCAAGCTCCGATATTTCGCGAACGGATTGACGAACTCGAGAAATTCCTCTTGCTTCTGAAAGTAGAAAAGCGCCCGATTACAATGGTGTGTGTACTTTTCCCCTAGGCCATTGTAGTTATTGGTTTCTAGCATCAGAATGGCGAAAATTTGGATGGTTTCTCAACCATTCCTTAACTTCAAACTCCCATATCTCGCGAACGGATTGACGAACTCGAGAAATTCCTGTTGCACCTGGAAGCAGAAGATCGCCCGATTACAATGGTGTGTGTACTTTTCCCCTAGGCCATTGTAGTTATTGGTTTCTAGCATCAGAATTGCGAAAATTTGAATGGTTTCTCAACCATTCCTTAACTTCGAATTCCCATATCTCGCGAACGGATTGACGAACTCCATTAATTCCTGTTGCATCTGAAAGTAGAAACTCGCCCGATTACAACGGTATGTTTTTTTTCCCCTGGGCCATTGTTGTTATTGGTTTCGAGTATCAGACTTGCGAAAATTTTGATGGTTTATCAACCATTCCTTAACTTCACACTTCCATGTCTCGCGCACGGGTTGACGAACTCGAGAAATTCCTGTGCATCTGAAAGTGGAAACTCGCCAGATTACAAGGATGTGTGTGTTTTTCACCTAGGCCTATGCAGTTATTTGTTTCGAGTATCAGACTTGCGAAAATTTTGATAGTTTCTCAACCATTCCTTCACTTCAAACTCCCATATCTCGGGAACGGATTGACGAACTCGAGAAATTCCTGTTGCACCTGGAAGCAGAAAATCGCCCGATTACAATGGTGTGTGTACTTTGCCCCTAGGTCATTCCAGTTATTGGTTTCGAGTATCAGACTTTCGAAAATTTTGATGGTTTCTCAACCATTCCTTAATTTCAAACTCCTATATCTCGCGAACGGATTGACGAACTCGAGAAATTTCTGTTGCATCTGAAAGTGGGAACTCGCCCGATTACAATGGTGTGTGTACTTTTCCCCTAGGTCATTCCAGTTATTGGTTTAGAGTATCAGACCAGCGAAAACTTTGATGGTTTCACAACCATTCCTTAACTTCACACTTCCATATCTCGCGAACGGATTGACGAACTCGAGAATTTCCTATTGCATTTGAAAGCAGAAACTCGCCCGATTACAACGGTATGTGTATTTTTCCCCTAGGCCTTTGTAGTTATTGATTTCGAGTATCAGACTTGCAAAAATTTTGATGGTTTCTCAACCATTCCTTAACTTCAAACTCCCATATCTCGCGAACGGATCGACGAACTCCATTAATTCCTGTTGCATCTGAAAGTAGAATCTCGCCCGATTACATTGGTGTGTTTACTTTTCCCCTAGGCCATTCCAGTTATTGGTTTCTAGCATCAGAATTGCGAAAATTTGAATGGTTTATCAACCATTCCTTAACTTCGAACTCCCACATCTCGCGAACGGAATGACGAACTGGAGAAATTCCTGTTGCATCTGAAAGTAGAGTCTCGCCCGATTACAAAAGTGTGTGTACTTTTCCCCTAGGCCATTCCAGTTATTGGTTTCGAGTATCAGACCAGCGAAAAGTTTGATGGTTTCTCAACCATTCCTAAACATCAAACTCCCATATCTCGCGAACGGATTGACGAGCTCGAGAAATTCCTGTTGCATCTGAAAGTGGAAACTCACCCGATTACAAAGGTATGTGTATTTTTCCCGTAGGCCTTTGTAGTTATTGATTTCGAGTATCAGACTTGCGAAAATTTTGATGGTTTCTCAACCATCTCTTAACTCCAAACACCGATATTTCGCGAACGGATTGACGAACTCGAGAATTTCCTATTGCATCTGAAAGTAGAAACTCTCCCAATTACAACGGTATGTGTGTTTTTCCCCAGGGCCATTGTAGTTATTGGTTTCGAGTATCAGTTTTTCGAAAATTTTGATGGTTTCTCAACCATTCCATAACTTCACACTTCCATATCTCGCGAACGGGTTGACGAACTCGAGAAATTCCTGTTGCACCTGGAAGCATAAAATCGCCCGACTACAAAGGTGTGTGTACTTTTCCCCTAGGTCATTCCAGTTATTGGTTTCGAGTATCAGACTTGCGAAAAGTTTGATGGTTGCTCAACCATTCCTTAAATTCAAACTCCCATATCTCGCGAACGGATTGACGAACTCGAGAAATTCCTGTTGCATCTGAAAGTAGAAACTCGCTGGATTACAAAGATATGTGTGTGTTTTCCCTTAGGCCTTTGTAGTTATTGGTTTCGAGTATCAGACTTGCGAAAATTTTGATGGTGTCTCAAGCATTCCTTAACTTCAAACTCCCATATCTCGCGAACGGATTGACGAAATCGAGAAATTCCTGTTGCATCTGAAAGCAGAAACTCGCCCGATTACATAGATATGTGTGTTTTTCTCCTAGACCTTTGTAGTTATTGGTTTCGAGTATCAGACTTTCGAAAATTTTGATGGCTTCTCAAGCATTCCTTAACTTCAAACTCCCATATGTCGCGAACGGATTGACGAACTCGAGAAATTCCTGTAGAAACTTAAAGTAGAAACACTCCCAATTACAACGGTATGTGTGTTTTTCTCCTTGGCCATTGTAGTTATTGGTTTCGAGTATCAGGCTTGCGAAAATTTTGATGGTTCCTCAACCATTCCTTAACTTCAAACTCCCATATCTCGCGAACGGATTGACGAACTCGAGAAATTCCTGTTGCAACTGAAAGCAGAAACTCGCCCGATTATAACGGTATGTGCATTTTTGCCCTAGGCCATAGGAGTTATTGGTTTCAAGTATCAGACTTGCAAAAATTTTGATAGTTTCTCAACCATCTCTTAACTCCAAACTCCGATATTTCGCGAACGGATTGACGAACTCGAGAAATTCCAGTTGCATGTGAAAGTAGAAACCCGCCCGATTACAACGATATGTGTATTTTTCCCCTGGGCCATTGTTGTTATTGGTTTCGAGTATCAGACTTGCGAAAATTTTGATGGTTTATCAACCATTCCTTAACTTCACACTTCCATATCTCGCGCACGGGTTGACGAACTCGAGAAATTCCTGTGCATCTGAAAGTGGAAACTCGCCAGATTACAAGGATGTGTGTGTTTTTCACCTAGGCCTATGTAGTTATTTGTTTCGAGTATCAGACTTGCGAAAATTTTGATAGTTTCTCAACCATTCCTTCACTTCAAACTCCCATATCTCGGGAACGGATTGACGAACTCGAGAAATTTCTGTTGCATCTGAAAGTGGGAACTCGCCCGATTACAATGGTGTGTTTACTTTTCCCCTAGGCCATTGTAGTTTTTGGTTTCTAGCATCAGAATTGCGAAAATTTGAATGGTTTATCAACCATTCCTTAACTTCGAACTCCCACATCTCGCGAACGGAATGACGAACTCGAGAAATTCCTGTTGCATCTGAAAGTAGAGTCTCGCCCGATTACAAAAGTGTGTGTACTTTTCCCCTAGGCCATTCCAGTTATTGGTTTCGAGTATCAGACCAGCGAAAAGTTTGATGGTTTCTCAACCATTCCTAAACATCAAACTCCCATATCTCGCGAACGGATTGACGAGCTCGAGAAATTCCTGTTGCATCTGAAAGTGGAAACTCACCCGATTACAAAGGTATGTGTATTTTTCCCGTAGGCCTTTGTAGTTATTGGTTTCGAGTATCAGACTTGCGAAAATTTTGGTCGTTTCTCAACCATTCCTTAACTTCAAGCTCCCATATCTCGCGAACGGATTGACGAACTCGATTATTTCCTGTTGCATCTGGAAGTACAAAGTCGACCCATTACAATGGTGTGTGTACTTTTCCCCTAGGTCATTCCAGTTATTCGTTTCTAGCATCAGAATTGCGAAAATTTTGATGGTTTCCCAACCATTCCTTAACTTCAAACTCCCATATCTCGCGAACGGATTGACGAACTCGAGAAATTCCTGTTGCATCTGAAAATGGAAACTCACCCGATGACAAAGGTATGTGTATTTTTCCCGTAGGCCTTTGTAGTTATTGGTTTCGAGTATCAGACTTGCGAAAATTTAGATCGTTCCTCAACCATTCCTTAACTTCAATCTCCCATTTCTCGCGAACGGATTGACGAACTCGAGAAATTCCAGTTGCATGTGAAAGTAGAAACTCGCCCGATTACAACGGTATGTGTACCTTTCCCCTGGGCCATTGTAGTTATTGGTTTCGAGTATCACACCAGCGAATATTTTGATGGTTCCTCAACCATTCCTTAACTTCAAACTCCCATATATCGCGAACGGATTGACGAATTCGAGAAGTTCCTGTTGTATCTGAAAGTAGAAACTCGCCCGATTACAATGCTGTGTGTACTTTTCCCGTAGGCCTATCCAGTTGTTGTTATCGAATATCAGACTTGGGAAAATTTTGATGGTTTCTCAAACATCTCTTAACTCCAAACTCCGATATTTCGCGAACGGATTGACGAACTCGAGAAATTCCTGTTGCATCTGATAGTAGAAACTCGCCCGATTACAATGGTGTGTGTGCTTTTGCCCTAGGCCATTCCAGTTAATGGTTTCGAGTATCAGACCAGCGAAAATTTTGATGGTTTCTCATCCATTCCTTAACATCAAACTCCCATATCTCGCGAACGTTTTGACGAACTCGAGAAATTCCTGTTGCATCTGAAAGTAGAAACTCGCCCGATTACAATGCTGTGTGTACTTTTCCCGTAGGCCTATCCAGTTGTTGTTATCGAATATCAGACTTGGGAAAGTTTTGATGGTTTCTCAAACATCTCTTAACTCCAAACTCCCATATCTCGCGAACGGGTTGACGAGCTCCATTAATCCCTGTTGCATCTGAAAGTAGAATCTCGCCCGATTACAATGGTGCGTGTACTTTTCCCCTAGGCCATTCCAGTTATTGGTTTCGAGTATCAGACCAGCGAAAATTTCGATGGTTTCTCGACCATTCCTTAACTTCAAACTCGCATTTCTCGCGAACGGATTGACGAACTCGAGAATTTCCTATTGCATCTGAAAGTAGAAACTCGCCCGATTACAAAGATATGTGTGTTTCTCACCTAGGCCTTTGTAGTTATTGGTTTCGAGTATCAGACTTGCGAAAATTTTGATAGTTTCTCAACCATTCCTTAACTTCAAACTCCCATTTCTCGCGAACGGATTGATGAACTCGAGAAATTCCTGTTGCATCTGAAAGTAGAAACTCGCCCGATTACAATGGTGTGTGTACTTTTCCCCTAGGCCATGCCAGTTATTGGTTTCGAGTATCAGACTTGCGAAAATTTTGATGGTTTCTCAACAATTCCTTAACATCAAACCCCCATATCTCGTGAACGGATTGACGAACTCGAGAAATTCCTGTTGCATCTGAACGTGGAAACTCGACCGGTTACAACGGTATGTGTATTTTTGCCCTCGGCCATTCCAGTTATTGGTTTCGAGTATCTGACCAGCGAAAATTTTGAAGGTTTCACAACCATTCTTTAACTTCACACTTCCATATCTCGCGAACGGATTGACGAACTCGAGAATTTCCTATTGCATCTGAAAGTAGAAACTCGCCCGATTACAAAGATATGTGTGTTTCTCACCTAGGCCTTTGTAGTTATTGGTTTCGAGTATCAGACTTGCGAAAATTTTGATAGTTTCTCAAGCATTCCTTAACTTCAAACTCCCATTTCTCGCGAACGGATTGACGAACACGAGAAATTCTTTTTGCATCTGAAAGTGGAAACTCGCACGGTTACAAAATTATGTGTATTTTTCCCGTAGGCCTTTGTAGTTATTGGTTTCGAGTATCAGACTTGCGAAAATTTTGATAGTTTCTCAACCATTCCTTAACTTCAAACTCCCATTTCTCGCGAACGGATTGATGAACTCGAGAAATTCCTGTTGCATCTGAAAGTAGAAACTCGCCCGATTACAATGGTGTGTGTACTTTTCCCCTAGGCCATGCCAGTTATTGGTTTCGAGTATCAGACTTGCGAAAATTTTGATGGTTTCTCAACAATTCCTTAACATCAAACCCCCATATCTCGTGAACGGATTGACGAACTCGAGAAATTCCTGTTGCATCTGAACGTGGAAACTCGACCGGTTACAACGGTATGTGTATTTTTGCCCTCGGCCATTCCAGTTATTGGTTTCGAGTATCTGACCAGCGAAAATTTTGAAGGTTTCACAACCATTCTTTAACTTCACACTTCCATATCTCGCGAACGGATTGACGAACTCGAGAATTTCCTATTGCATCTGAAAGTAGAAACTCGCCCGATTACAAAGATATGTGTGTTTCTCACCTAGGCCTTTGTAGTTATTGGTTTCGAGTATCAGACTTGCGAAAATTTTGATAGTTTCTCAACCATTCCTTAACTTCAAACTCCCATTTCTCGCGAACGGATTGACGAACACGAGAAATTCTTTTTGCATCTGAAAGTGGAAACTCGCACGGTTACAAAATTATGTGTATTTTTCCCGTAGGCCTTTGTAGTTATTGGTTCCGAGTATCAGACTTGCGAAAATTTTGATAGTTTCTCAACCATTCCTTAATTCAAACTCACATTTTTCGCGAACGGATTGATGAACTCGAGAAATTCCTGTTGCATCTGAAAGTAGAAACTCGCCCGATTACAAAGATATGTGTGTTTTTCACCTAGGCCTATGTAGTTATTGGTTTCGAGTATCAGACTTGCGAAAATTTTGATAGTTTCTCAACCATTCCTTAACTTCAAACTCCCATATCTCGCGAACGGATTGACGAACTCGAGAAATTCCTGTTGCACCTGGAAGCAGAAAATCGCCCGATTACAATGGTGTGTGTACTTTTCCCTAGGTCATTCCAGTTATTGGTTTCGAGTATCAGACTTGCGAAAATTTTGATGGTTTCTCAATCATTCCTGAACTTCAAACTCCCATATCTCGCTAACGGATTGCCGAACTCGAGAAATTCCTGTAGCATCTGAAAGTGGAAACTCTCCCGATTACAAAGGTATGTGTATTTTTCCCGTTGGCCTTTGTAGTTATTGGTTTCGAGTCTCAGACTTGCGAAAATTTTGATCGTTCCTCAACCATTCCTTAACTTCAATCTCCCATTTCTCGCGAACGGATTGACGAACTCGAGAAATTCCAGTTGCATGTGGAAGTAGAAACCCGCCCGATTACAACGGTATGTGTATTTTTCCCGTAGGCCTTTGTAGTTATTGGTTTCGAGTATCAGACTTGCGAAAATTTTGATGGTTTCTCAAGCATTCCTTAACTTCAAACTCCCATATCTCGCGAACGGATTGACGTACTCGAGAAATTCCTGTAGCAGCTTAAAGTAGAAACTCTCCCAATTACAACGGTATGTGTGTTTTTCCCCTGGGCCGTTGTAGTTATTGGTTTCGAGTATCAGACTTTCGAAAATTTTGATGGTTTCTCAAGCATTCCTTAACTTCAAACTCCCATATCTCGCGAACGGATGGACGAACTCGAGAAATTTCTGTTGCATATGAAAGCAGAAACCTGCTCGATTACAACGGTGTGTGTATTTTTGCCCTAGATCATAGTAGTTATTGGTTTCGAGTATCAGGCTTGCGAAAATTTTGATGGTTCCTCAACCATTCCTTAACTTCAAACTCCCATATCTCGCGAACGGATTGACGAACTCGAGAAATTCCTGTTGCATCTGAAAGTGGAAACTCTCCCGATTACAAAGGTATGTTTATTTTTCCCGTAGGCCTTTGTAGTTATTGGTTTCGAGTATCAGACTTGCGAAAATTTTGATGGTGTCTCAAGCATTCCTTAACTTCAAACTCCCATATCTCGCGAACGAATTGACGAAATCGAGAAATTCCTGTTGCATCTGAAAGCAGAAACTCGCCCGATTACAAAGATATGTGTGTTTTTCACCTAGACCTTTGTAGTTATTGGTTTCGAGTATCAGACTTTCGAAAATTTTGATGGTTACTCAACCATTCCTTAACTTCAAACTCCCATATCTCGCGAACGGATGGACGAACTCGAGAAATTTCTGTTGCATATGAAAGCAGAAACCTGCTCGATTACAACGGTGTGTGTATTTTTGCCCTAGATCATAGTAGTTACTGGTTTCGAGTATCAGGCTTGCGAAAATTTTGATGGTTCCTCAACCATTCCTTAACTTCAAACTCCCATATCTCGCGAACGGATTGACGAACTCGAGAAATTCCTGTTGCATCTGAAAGTGGAAACTCTCCCGATTACAAATGTATGTGTGTTTTTCCCGTAGGCCTTTGTAGTTATTGGTTTCGAGTATCAGACTTGCGAAAATTTTGATGGATTCTCAACCATCTCTTAACTCCAAACACCGATATTTCGCGAACGGATTGACGAACTCGAGAATTTCCTATTGCATCTGAAAGTAGAAACTCGCCCGATTATAACGGTATGTGCATTTTTGCCCTAGGCCATAGGAGTTATTGGTTTCAAGTATCAGACTTGCGAAAATTTTGATGGTTTCTCAACCATCTCTTAACTCCATACTCCCATATCTCGCGAACGGATTGACGAACTCGAGAAATTCCTGTTGCGTCTGAAAGTAGGAACTCGCCCGATTACAATGGTGTGTGTACTTTTCCCCTAGGCCATGCCAGTTATTGGTTTCGAGTATCAGACTTGCGAAAATTTTGATGCTTTCTCAACCATTCCATAACTTCACACTTCCATATCTCGCGAACGGGTTGACGAACTCGAGAAATTCCTGTTGCGTCTGAAAGTAGGAACTCGCCCGATTACAATGGTGTGTGTACTTCTCCCCTAGGCCATGCCAGTTATTGGTTTCGAGTATCAGACTTGCGAAAATTTTGATAGTTTCTCAACCATTCCTTAACTTCAAACTCCCATATCTCGCGAACGGATTGACGAACTCGAGAAATTCCTGTAGCAACTTAAAGTAGAAACACTCCCAATTACAGCGGTATGTGTGTTTTTCCCCTTGGCCATTGTAGTTATTGGTTTCGAGTACCAGACTTGCGAAAATTTTGATGGTTTCTCAACCATTCCGTATCTTCAAACTCCCATATCTCGCGAACGGGTTGACGAACACGAGAAATTTCTGTTGCATATGAAAGCAGAAACTCGCTCGATTACAACGGTGTGTGCATTTTTGCCCTACATCCTAGTAGTTAATGGTTTCGAGTATCAGGCTTGCGAAAATTTTGATGGTTCCTCAACCATTCCTTAACTTCAAACTCCCATACCTCGCGAACGGATTGACGAACTCGAGAAATTCCTGTTGCATCTGAAAGCAGAAACTCGCCCGATTATAACGGTATGTGCATTTTTGCCCTAGGCCATAGGAGTTATTGGTTTCAAGTATCAGACTTGCGAAAATTTTGATGGTTTCTCAACCATCTCTTAACTCCATACTCCCATATCTCGCGAACGGATTGACGAACTCGAGAAATTCCTGTAGCAGCTTAAAGTAGAAACTCTCCCAATTACAACGGTATGTGCGTTTTTCCCCTGGGCCATTGTTGTTATTGGTTTCGAGTATCAGACTTTCGAAAATTTTGATGGTTTCTCAAGAATTCCTTAACTTGAAACTCCCGTATCTCGCGAACGGATTGACGAACTCGAGAAATTCCTGTTGCGTCTGAAAGTAGGAACTCGCCCGATTACAGTGGTGTGTGTACTTTTCCCCTAGGCCATGCCAGTTATTGGTGTCGAGTATCAGACTTGCGAAAATTTTGATAGTTTCTCAACCATTCCTTAACTTCAAACTCCCATACCTCGCGAACGGATTGACGAACTCGAGAAATTCCTGTTGCACCTGGAAGCATAAAATCGCCCGACTACAATGGTGTGTGTACTTTTCCCCTAGGTCATTCCAGTTATTGGTTTCGAGTATCAGACTTGCGAAAATTTTGATGGTTGCCCAACCATTCCTTAAATTCAAACTCCCATATCTCGCGAACGGATTGACGAACTCGAGAAATTCCTGTTGCATCTGAAAGTAGAAACTCGCTGGATTACAAAGATATGTGTGTGTTTTCCCTTAGGCCTTTGTAGTTATTGGTTTCGAGTATCAGACTTGCGAAAATTTTGATGGTGTCTCAAGCATTCCTTAACTTCAAACTCCCATATCTCGCGAACGGATTGACGAAATCGAGAAATTCCTGTTGCATCTGAAAGCAGAAACTCGCCCGATTACAAAGATATGTGTGTTTTTCACCTAGACCTTTGTAGTTATTGGTTTCGAGTATCAGACTTTCGAAAATTTTGATGGCTTCTCAAGCATTCTTTAACTTCAAACTCCCATATGTCGCGAACGGATTGACGAACTCGAGAAATTCCTGTAGAAACTTAAAGTAGAAACACTCCCAATTACAACGGTATGTGTGTTTTTCCCCTTGGCCATTGTAGTTATTGGTTTCGAGTATCAGGCTTGCGAAAATTTTAATGGTTCCTCAACCATTCCTTAACTTCAAACTCCCATATCTCGCGAACGGATTGACGAACTCGAGAAATTCCTGTTGCAACTGAAAGCAGAAACTCGCCCGATTATAACGGTATGTGCATTTTTGCCCTAGGCCATAGGAGTTATTGGTTTCAAGTATCAGACTTGTGAAAATTTTGATGGTTTCTCAACCATCTCTTAACTCCAAACTCCGATATTTCGCGAACGGATTGACGAACTCGAGAAATTCCAGTTGCATGTGAAAGTAGAAACCCGCCCGATTACAACGATATGTGTATTTTTCCCCCAGGCCTTTGTAGTTATTGGTTTCGAGTATCAGACTTTCGAAAATTTTGATGGTTTCTCAAGCATTCCTTTACATCGAACTCCCATATCTCGCGAACGGATTGATTAATTCGAGAAATTCCTGTAGCAGCTTAAAGTAGAAACTCTCCCAATCACAACGGTATGTGTGTTTTTCCCCTGGGCCATTGTAGTTATTGGTTTCGAGTATCAGACTTTCGAAAACTTTGATGGTTTCTCAAGCATTCCTTAACTTCAAACTCCGATATTTCGCGAACGGATTGACGAACTCGAGAAATTCCAGTTGCATGTGAAAGTAGAAACCCGCCCGATTACAACGGTATGTGTATTTTTTCCCCCAGGCCTTTGTAGTTATTGGTTTCGAGTATCAGACTTTCGAAAATTTTGATGGTTTCTCAAGCATTCCTTAACTTCAAACTCCCATATCTCGCGAACGGATTGACGAACTCGAGAAATTCCTGTAGCAACTTAAAGTAGAAACACTCCCAATTACAACGGTATGTGTGTTTTTCCCCTGGGCCATTGAAGTTATTGGTTTCGAGTATCAGACTTTCGAAAATTTTGATGGTTTCTCAAGCATTCCTTAACTTCAAACTCCCATATCTCGCGAACGGATTGACGAACTCGAGAAATTCCTGTAGCAGCTTAAAGTAGAAACTCTCCCAATTACATCGGTATGTGTGTTTTTCCCCTGGGCCATTGTTGTTATTGGTTTCGAGTATCAGACTTTCGAAAATTTTGATGGTTTCTCAAGAATTCCTTAACTTGAAACTCCCGTATCTCGCGAACGGATTGACGAACTCGAGAAATTCCTGTTGCGTCTGAAAGTAGGAACTCGCCCGATTACAAAGGTGTGTGTACTTTTCCCCTAGGCCATGCCAGTTATTGGTGTCGAGTATCAGACTTGCGAAAATTTTGATAGTTTCTCAACCATTCCTTAACTTCAAACTCCCATATCTCGCGAACGGATTGACGAACTCGAGAAATTCCTGTTGCACCTGGAAGCATAAAATCGCCCGACTACAATGGTGTGTGTACTTTTCCCCTAGGTCATTCCAGTTATTGGTTTCGAGTATCAGACTTGCGAAAATTTTGATGGTTGCCCAACCATTCCTTAAATTCAAACTCCCATATCTCGCGAACGGATTGACGAACTCGAGAAATTCCTGTTGCATCTGAAAGTAGAAACTCGCTGGATTACAAAGATATGTGTGTGTTTTCCCTTAGGCCTTTGTAGTTATTGGTTTCGAGTATCAGACTTGCGAAAATTTTGATGGTGTCTCAAGCATTCCTTAACTTCAAACTCCCATATCTCGCGAACGGATTGACGAAATCGAGAAATTCCTGTTGCATCTGAAAGCAGAAACTCGCCCGATTACAAAGATATGTGTGTTTTTCACCTAGACCTTTGTAGTTATTGGTTTCGGGTATCAGACTTTCGAAAATTTTGATGGCTTCTCAAGCATTCTTTAACTTCAAACTCCCATATGTCGCGAACGGATTGACGAACTCGAGAAATTCCTGTAGAAACTTAAAGTAGAAACACTCCCAATTACAACGGTATGTGTGTTTTTCCCCTTGGCCATTGTAGTTATTGGTTTCGAGTATCAGGCTTGCGAAAATTTTAATGGTTCCTCAACCATTCCTTAATTTCAAACTCCCATATCTCCCGAACGGATTGACGAACTCGAGAAATTCCTGTTGCAACTGAAAGCAGAAACTCGCCCGATTATAACGGTATGTGCATTTTTGCCCTAGGCCATGGGAGTTATTGGTTTCAAGTATCAGACTTGCGAAAATTTTGATGGTTTCTCAACCATCTCTTAACTCCAAACTCCGATATTTCGCGAACGGATTGACGAACTCGAGAAATTCCAGTTGCGTGTGAAAGTAGAAACCCGCCCGATTACAACGATATGTGTATTTTTCCCCCAGGCCTTTGTAGTTATTGGTTTCGAGTATCAGACTTTCGAAAATTTTGATGGTTTCTCAAGCATTCCTTAACATCGAACTCCCATATCTCGCGAACGGATTGACTAATTCGAGAAATTCCTGTAGCAGCTTAAAGTAGAAACTCTCCCAATCACAACGGTATGTGTGTTTTTCCCCTGGGCCATTGTAGTCATTGGTTTCGAGTATCAGACTTTCGAAAACTTTGATGGTTTCTCAAGCATTCCTTAACTTCAAACTCCGATATTTCGCGAACGGATTGACGAACTCGAGAAATTCCAGTTGCATGTGAAAGTAGAAACCCGCCCGATTACAACGGTATGTGTATTTTTTCCCCCAGGCCTTTGTAGTTATTGGTTTCGAGTATCAGACTTTCGAAAATTTTGATGGTTTCTCAAGCATTCCTTAACTTCAATCTCCCATATCTCGCGAACGGATTGACGAACTCGAGAAATTCCTGTAGCAACTTAAAGTAGAAACACTCCCAATTACAACGGTATGTGTGTTTTTCCCCTGGGCCATTGAAGTTATTGGTTTCGAGTATCAGACTTTCGAAAATTTTGATGGTTTCTCAAGCATTCCTTAACTTCAAACTCCCATATCTCGCGAACGGATGGACGAACTCGAGAAATTCCTGTAGCAGCTTAAAGTAGAAAGTCTCCCAATTACAACGGTATGTGTGTTTTTCCCCTGGGCCATTGTAGTTATTGGTTTCGAGTATCAGACTTTCGAAAATTTTGATGGTTTCTCAAGCATTCCTTAACTTCAAACTCCCATATCTCGCGAACGAATTGACGAACTCGAGAAATTCCTGTTGCATCTGAAAGTGGAAACTCGCCCGATTACAAGGGTATGTGTATTTTTCCCGCAGGACTTTGTAGTTATTGATTTCGAGCATCAGACTTGCGAAAATTTTGATGGTTTCTCAACCATTCCTTAACTTCAAACTCCCATATCTCGCGAACGGATTGACGAACTCGAGGAATTCCTGCTGCATCTGAAAGTAGAAACTCGCTCGATTACAACGGTATGTGTATTTTTCCCCTAGGCCTTTGTAGTTATTGGTTTCGAGTATCAGACTTGCGAAAATTTTCATGGTTTCTCAAGCATTCCTTAATTTCAAACTCCCATATCTCGCGAACGGATTGACGAACTCGAGAAATTCCTGTTGCATCTGAAAGTAGAAACTCGCTGGATTACAAAGATATGTGTGTGTTTTCCCTTAGGCCTTTGTAGTTATTGGTTTCGAGTATCAGACTTGCGAAAATTTTGATGGTGTCTCAAGCATTCCTTAACTTCAAACTCCCATATCTCGCGAACGGATTGACGAAATCGAGAAATTCCTGTTGCATCTGAAAGCAGAAACTCGCCCGATTACAAAGATATGTGTGTTTTTCACCTAGACCTTTGTAGTTATTGGTTTCGAGTATCAGACTTTCGAAAATTTTGATGGTTTCTCAAGCATTCCTTAACATCGAACTCCCATATCTCGCGAACGGATTGACTAATTCGAGAAATTCCTGTAGCAACTTAAAGTAGAAACTCTCCCAATCACAACGGTATGTGTGTTTTTCCCCTGGGCCATTGTAGTTATTGGTTTCGAGTATCAGACTTTCGAAAACTTTGATGGTTTCTCAAGTATTCCTTAACTTCAAACTCCGATATTTCGCGAACGGATTGACGAACTCGAGAAATTCCAGTTGCATGTGAAAGTAGAAACCCGCCCGATTACAACGGTATGTGTATTTTTTCCCCCAGGCCTTTGTAGTTATTGGTTTCGAGTATCAGACTTTCGAAAATTTTGATGGTTTCTCAAGCATTCCTTAACTTCAAACTCCCATATCTCGCGAACGGATTGACGAACTCGAGAAATTCCTGTAGCAACTTAAAGTAGAAACACTCCCAATTACAACGGTATGTGTGTTTTTCCCCTGGGCCATTGAAGTTATTGGTTTCGAGTATCAGACTTTCGAAAATTTTGATGGTTTCTCAAGCATTCCTTAACTTCAAACTCCCATATCTCGCGAACGGATGGACGAACTCGAGAAATTCCTGTAGCAGCTTAAAGTAGAAAGTCTCCCAATTACAATGGTATGTGTGTTTTTCCCCTGGGCCATTGTAGTTATTGGTTTCGAGTATCAGACTTTCGAAAATTTTGATGGTTTCTCAAGCATTCCTTAACTTCAAACTCCCATATCTCGCGAACGAATTGACGAACTCGAGAAATTCCTGTTGCATCTGAAAGTGGAAACTCGCCCGATTACAAGGGTATGTGTATTTTTCCCGCAGGACTTTGTAGTTATTGATTTCGAGCATCAGACTTGCGAAAATTTTGATGGTTTCTCAACCATTCCTTAACTTCAAACTCCCATATCTCGCGAACGGATTGACGAACTCGAGGAATTCCTGCTGCATCTGAAAGTAGAAACTCGCTCGATTACAACGGTATGTGTATTTTTCCCCTAGGCCTTTGTAGTTATTGGTTTCCAATATCAGACTTTCGAAAATTTTCATGGTTTCTCAAGCATTCCTTAATTTCAAACTCCCATATCTCGCGAACGGATTGACGAACTCGAGAAATTCCTGTTGCATCTGAAAGTAGAAACTCGCCCGATTACAACGGTATGTGTATTTTTCCCCTAGGCCTTTGTAGTTATTGGTTTCGAGTATCAGAATTGCGAAAATTTTGATGGTTTCTCAACCATTCCTGAACTTCAAACTCCCATATCTCGCGAACGGATTGCCGAACTGGAGAAATTTCTGTTGCATCTGAAAGCAGAAACTCGCCCGATTACAACGGTATGTGAATTTTTGCCGTAGATCATAGTAGTTATTGGTTTCGAGTATCAGACTTGCGAAAATTTTGACGGTTTCTCAAGCATTCCTTAACTTCAAACTCCCATATCTCGCGAACGGATTGACGAACTCGATTATTTCCTGTTGCATCTGAAAGTAGAAAGTCGACCGATTTCAATGGTGTGTGTACTTTTCCCCTAGGCCATTCCAGTTATTCGTTTCTAGCATCAGAATTGCGAAAATTTTGATGGTTTCTCAACCATTCCTTAACTTCAAACTCCCATATCTCGCGAACGGATTGACGAACTCGAGAAATTCCTGTTGCATCTGAAAGTAGAAACTCGCCCGATTACAATGGTGTGTGTACTTTTCCCCTAGGCCATTCCAGTTATTGGTTTCATTAACGTCTTCACGCTCTCACACGCCTTACAAAAATCTTGTTTTCTACTTGTTCTCACATCTTAAATAATTATTCTAAGTTCGCAGCCAATTAGCTCGGCGTTACTCGTTGGAAGTAATACTTCGTCGCGAGTAATACCGATTACCAGGTCTCACCACGTGGAGGTTGCTGCGAGCGGAGACCCGGAGAGAGATAGATGGAATCAAAGTTCCATCGATCTCCCTCTACACGCGATACAAACGAAGATACTAAACCAAAGAGATGGAAAGATTCAATTTTCCTTCGATCTCCTTGTTTAGTTCTGCCAAGCAATTACATTATGGAAAAATTAGGCAAAATTGGGAAAGACGCGACACGAACCGTGCAGTTGGTCCTACTAGGTATATCCCGTTTCCCCTCCGTGGTTCCGACTCCAGGGAAAACGAACGACGCCTACCACTCCCCTAGAGGAGTGTCCCGTTTCTCCATCTTTACGACGAGGGGGTCTTATTTTGGAGACTTTCGCAGTGACCGGCAAAAATGCCTGCTCCTGTGGTCGCAACATGCCCCTTCTGGAAGCGGACACACCGGAAGAGACGGCGATAGACCGTTCGGACTATTTACACGGCCGGCCACTTGCTTGTACAAGAAGCAGTGGTGACCGGACCGAGGAACGAGGAAGCGAGCAAAATTAAGCTAAAGATTGGATAATTGCTTGGCAGATCACAGGCTTAAAACTAACTTATTCTATCTGCAGAGATGGACGGAATCAATGTTCCTTTGATCTCCTCGTTTAATTCTGCCGAGCAATTACGTTATGGAAAAATTAGGCGAAATTGGGAAATACGCGACACGAACCGTGGAGTTGCTCCTACTAGGTCGGTCCCGTTTCCCCTCAGTGGGTCCGATTAAAGAGGACATGCACGACGCCGTCCACTCATATAGAGTGCCCCGTTTCTCCCAACTCCGCGTCAGGAACCACGCAAAGCGTGGACCTGACTCACAGAGGATGACGAAGAGAGGGTCTTGTGGCACAAGGACTTCCGCAGGGACCGGTGCGAACACCTGCCCCTGTGTTCGCAGCATATTCTCTCTCAAAGCGGACGCACCAGAAGAGACAGCGATCGAGCGTTCGGTCCACCTCCACGGCCGGTCACTTGCTTATGCAACAAGCAGAGGTGGCCGGACTGAGATACGAGCAAGCGAGCAAAAAGAAGTTAAAGATTGGATAGTTGCTCGGCAGATCACAGATACTCGTACATGGTAACCTTAAAACTAACTTAGTCTATACTTAGAGTTAACAGTCCCGCGGAGGATGCAATACATCAGTCCTCTTCGTTCTTCGTTCTTCGTTTTCCGATACATCTAAGAGAATGTATCTAAGAGAAACCTAAGAGAAACCTAAGAGAAACCTAAAGTCATGGCATAATAGAAAATAGAAATGAATTTGGTTAGTGGAAAAAAATAAACATGTCAAAACAAGTAGAAATTAAAATCAGAGTACAAATGAAATGAATTAGACAAAGAAACAGTTAGAAAAAAAAAGAAAGGATTGAGAGAGTGGTCGCCAGTACTGACCACCGCTTACCGGCGGCCAGTACCGGTTACCATGGTGAGGGGTCCCCCTTCCATAAACCTAAAACGAAGAGATGCGTCCACCTCGGAGGCTTCGGGAACAATGAAATTTTAAGCAACCGGGGGCTCCTTATATACCCTTCCCAAGGTGACTTACCGTTTCTTCCATTGTCTTTGTTCGATCTAATCGAAATCTTCGAAGGCGAACGGTTTCGGTGAATGTTTGTTCATTTCCGCGATTGTTACTAACATTTATGCATGTTTCCAATATTGATCGAACAATGTGCATCTTATTTATGTATTGCAATTAATTAAGAAACTTATAGAAATTGATTTTGATCGAGACTCGATGTTAAAACGTGTTCCGTAAAGTTTTAAAGCATGGAAAGTAACAATTGTTCATTAAATACATTAATTTAACATTTGTTTAATTCTTATAATTTACACAATACGCGTAGAATTTGTATTTCTTACTCAAACGTGCTGAATTTCGATTAATCGCTTTTCTATGTAGAAAAATCATCGTAATAAACACTTGTGAGTCGATAATCGATATGTGTAGCCATGATTTCGAGGTATCGAAGATTTTTTTAAATGTATAAAGGAAGGCTAGAATGCAGAGAAATTTCATTACGCTGATTTCGTTTAACTTTACATTTATTCGAAAGATGATACATACGAAACTGTGTACAAAAATATTTATTTATTTTATTGCACGGTAGGGAATACCATACAAATGGAAATACTTATCTGTAATGTCGTTAAATTATGCATGTGGCGCTATCTATTGGTGGAAATAGCAACAATTCCTCAACAAACTTGAGCGTTTCTCCGCCAGGTGTTTTCACACCTTAAGTGTAGTTTACCTATTCTCTAGTAGATGGCAACCCACTTCATTGCCGTGTGACATATGTGTGTCACTGAGCGTTCGGAATATACATGCATATATACAAACTATTTTTTCGATATGTAGAGAAACATTCATTTATTTTATCGCACGGTTACTTCGATTGTCTTTGTTCGATCTAACAAATATTTCCAGAAAGTAATGACTTTCAAGCCATTATTTATACTAGAACATTGTTAATAATTGTCTAAAGTATGGTCCTATGACGGTTGTTAATAAATATGATAAATAAACATCGAGATATTGCAAAATCTGCGAAGACGAACGGTTTCGGTGAATGTTTGTTCATTTCCGCGATTGTTACTAACATTTATGCATGTTCTCAATATTAATTGAACAATGTGCATCTTATTTATGCATTAAAAATGATTAAGTAACTTACAGAAATTGTTTTTGATCGAGATTTATAGTAAAACGTGTTTAGGAAAGTTTTAAAGCATGGAAAGTAACAATTGTTAATTAGATACATTAATTTAACATTTGTTTAAATTTTATAATTTACACAATACGCGTAGAAGTTTCATTTTTTACTCCAAAGCGGCGAAATTCAAGTAATCGCTTTTCTGAATAGAACAATCTTCGCGATGATCGACACGTGTAGCCTTGAGAATGTCGGTTGCACCTCAATGAAAAATTCCTTCCTGAACAAAGAATATTTCAACGAAATGATATTTTAAACCATTATTTATACTAGGAAATTGTTAATAATGGTTTAATCTACAATCCTACAACGATTGTTAATAAATATGATAAATGAACGTCAGGATATTGCGAAATCTGCGAAGGCGAACGGTTTCGGTGAATGTTTGTTCATTTCCGCTATTGTTACTAACATTTATACATGTTCCGAACATTTATCTTACAATATGCATCTTATTTATGCATTAAATATGATTGATTCGCCTACAGCAATTAATTTTGACCGAGATTCGAGGTATAAACGTGTTTCTTAATGTTTCAAAGCATGGAAAGTAACAATTGTTTATTAGATACATTAATTTAACATTTGTTTCGTTCTTATAATTTTCGGATTATGCGTGGAAGCTGTATTCTTGATGTAAAAGCGTCGAAATTTAATTAATCGCTTTTCTAGATAGAAAAACCATTGTGATAGACGTTTGTGAATCGATAAACATTTCCAGCCTTGACAATGTCGGTTTGATCTCAATAAGAACAATTCCATCGCGAACAAAGAATATTTCAACGAAATGATATTTTAAGCCATTATTTATACTAGGACATTGTTAATAATTGTTTAATCTACGGTCCTACGACGGTTGTTGATAATTATGATAAACAAACATCAAGATATTGCGAAATCTGGGAAGGCGAATTGCTTTAGCGAATGTTTATGTCCCTAGGCGATTGTTAGAAACATTTTTCCACGTTCCGAACTTTTATGTTACAGTATGTGAATTAAATTTTATCGGAAAATTTAACGAAGGGTTTGATATACATATATTTCTCCATTTTTTATGAAAATTAACATTTGTAAACTAATTAATGGTTTGCAATGTAAAAGTTGGGAATATGAATGTTACAAAATGCATTTTCTTTTGCATTGTAAATGAATAATTTGCTTATAAAGATTAATTTAGGTTGCAAATCGAGAAATATATGAATATCAATATTTTGCTTTCATTTTCGAAATCAATTAATTTCTGAAAACTAACTAATGATTTATGATACCTAAATAAGATGCATATTGTTCGATAAATATTGGGAACATGCATAAATGTTAATAACAATCGCGGAAATGAACAAACATTAACCGAAACCGTCCGCCTTCGAAGATTTCGCAATATCTCGATGTTTATTTATCATATTTATTATCAACCGTCGTAGGACTGTAGATTAAACAATTATTAACAATGTTCTAGTATAAATAATGGCTTAAAATATCATTTCGCTGAAATATTCTTTGTTCGCGAAGGAATTTTTCGCTCAGATCCAACTGACATTTTCAAGGCTACAAGTATCGATTACCGATTCACAAGTCTTCATCGCGATGATTTTTCTATCTAAAAAAGCGATTAATTGAATTTCGGCACTTTTATGTAAAAAACACAACTTCTACGCGTATTGTGTAAATTATAAGAATTAAACAAATGTTAACTTAATGCATTTAATGAACAATTGTTACTTTCCATGCTTAAAAACTTTACGAAACACGTTTTAACATCGAGTCTCGATCAAAATCAATTTCTATAAGTTTCTTAATTAATTGCAATACATAAATAAGATGCACATTGTTCGATCAATATTGGGAACATGTATAAATGTTAGTAACAATCGCGGAAATGAACAAACATTCACCGAAAGCGTTCGCCTTCGAAAATTTCGATTAGATCGAACAAAGACAATGGAAGAACCGGTAAGTGACCTTACGGAGGGTATATAAGGAGCCCCCGGTTGTTTTAAATTTCATTCTTCCTGGAGCCTCGGAGGTGGATGGATCTCTTCGTTTTAGGTTTATGGAAGGGGGACTCCCACCTTGGTAACCGGTACTGGCCGCCGGTAGGCGGTGGTCAGTACTGGCGACCATTCTCTCAATCCTTTCTTTGGTTTTTAATTGTTTCTTTCTGTAATTTATTTTATTTGTTCTCTGATTTTACTTTGTACTTGTTTTTCCATGTTTATTTTTTTGTCATTCTTGCCTTTATTTCCTTTGTTACTGAATGACTGTATTTAATCACTAACCAACTTCATTTCTATTTTCTATCATTTTTTTATCATGCCTTGACTTTAGGTTTCTCTTAGGTAGGCACACCGGAGAACGAAGAACGAAGAATGAAGAACGAAGAACGAAGAACAAAGAACGAAGAACGAAGAGGACACTATCGTCGCAACCGCCGTGGGAGCAAAGAAACGGAGAAACGAACAAAAAACGGTGAAACGGAGAAACGGAGAAACGCAGAAACCGAGAAACGGAGAAACCGAGAAACGGAGAAACGGGGAAACCGAGAAACGGAGAAAGGGAGAAACGGAGAAACGTTTCTCTGTTCGTTTCTCCGTTTCTTTGTTCGTTTCTCCGTCTCTTTGTCCGTTTCTCCGTTTCTTTCTTCGATTCTCCGTTTCCTTGTTCGTTTCTCCGTTTATTTCTTCGTTTCTCAATATATTTCTCCGTTCCTCCGTTTCTTTCTTCGTTTCTCTGTTCGTTTCTCCGTTTCGTTGTTCGTCTCTCCGTTTCTTTGTCCGTTTCTCCGTTTCTTTCTCCGCTTCTCCGTTTCTTTCTTCGTTTGTCCGTTTCTTTGTTCGTTTCTCTGTTTGTTTCTTCGTTTCTCCATTTATATCACCGTTTCTCCGTTTCTTTGATCGTTTCTCCGTTTCTTTGTTCGTTTCTCCATTTATTTCTCCGTTTCTCCGTTTATTTCTTCGTTTCTCCATTTATTTCTCCGTTTCTCCGTTTCTTTCTTCGTTTCTCCGTTTCTTTCTTCGTTTCTCCGTTTCTTTCTTCGTTTCTCCATTTATTTCTCCGTTTCTCCGTCTCTTTCGTCGTTTCTCCGTTTCTTTCTCCGTCTCTTTCGTCGTTTCTCCGTTTCTTTCTCCGTTTCTCGGTTTATTTCTTCGTTTCTCCATTTATTTCTCCGTTTCTCCGTTTATTTCTTCGTTTCTCCATATATTTCTCCGTTCCTCCGTTTCTTTCTTCGTTTCTCAGTTCGTTTCTCCGTTTCGTTGTTCGTCTCTCCGTTTCTTTGTCCGTTTCTCCGTTTCTTTCTCCGCTTCTCCGTTTCTTTCTTCGTTTGTCCGTTTCTTTGTTCGTTTCTCGGTTTGTTTCTTCGTTTCTCCATTTATATCTCCGTTTCTCCGTTTCTTTGATCGTTTCTCCGTTTCTTTGTTCGTTTCTCCATTTATTCCTCCGTTTCTCCGTTTATTTCTTCGTTTCTCCATTTATTTCTCCATTTCTCCGTTTCTTTCTTCGTTTCTCCGTTTCTTTCTTCGTTTCTCCGTTTCTTTCTTCGTTTCTCCATTTATTTCTCCGTTTCTCCGTCTCTTTCGTCGTTTCTCCATTTCTTTCTCCGTCTCTTTCGTCGTTTCTCCGTTTCTTTCTCCGTTTCTCGGTTTATATCTTCGTTTCTCCATTTATTTCTCCGTTTCTCGGTTTATTTCTTCGTTTCTCCATTTATTTCTCCGATTCTCCGTTTCTTTCTTCGTTTCTTCGTTTATTTCTTCGTTACTCCGTTTCTTTCTTCGTTTCTCCGTTTCTTTCTTCGTTTCTCCGTTTATTTCTTCGTTTCTCCATTTATTTCTCCGTTTCCCCGTTTCTTACATCGTTTCTCCGTTTCTCTGTTCGTTTCTCCGTTTCTTTCTTCGTTTCTCCGTTTCTTTCTTCGTTTCTCCATTTCTTTCTTCGATTCTCCGTTTCTTTCTTCGTTCCTCCGTTTCCTGGTTCGTTTCTCCGTTTCTTTCTTCGTTTCTCCATTTCTTTCTTCGATTCTCCGTTTCTTTCTTCGTTCCTCCGTTTCCTGGTTCGTTTCTCCGTTTATTTCTTCGTTTCACCATTTATTGCTCCGTTTCTCCGTTTCATTCTTCGTTTCTCCGTTTCTTTCTTCGTTTCTCCATTTCTTTCTTCGATTCTCCGTTTCTTTCTTCGTTCCTCCGTTTCCTGGTTCGTTTCTCCATTTATTTCTCCGTTTCTCCGTTTCTTTCTTCGTTTCTCCGTTTCTTTCTTCGTTTCTCCGTTTCTTTCTTCGTTTCTCCATTTATTTCTCCGTTTCTCCGTCTCTTTCGTCGTTTCTCCGTTTCTTTCTCCGTCTCTTTCGTCGTTTCTCCGTTTCTCGGTTTATTTCTTCGTTTCTCCATTTATTTCTCCGATTCTCCGTTTCTTTCTTCGTTTCTCCGTTTCTTCCTTCGTTTCTTCGTTTCTTCGTTTCTCCGTTTCTCGGTTTATTCCATCGTTTCTCCATTTATTTCTCCGATTCTCCGTTTCTCTTTTCGTTTCTTCGTTTCTTTCATCGTTACTCCGTTTCTTTGTTCGTTTCTCCGTTTCTTTGTTCGTTTCTCCGTTTATTTCTTCGTTTCTCCGTTTCTTCCTTCGTTTCTCCGTTTCTTTCTTCGTATCTCCGTTTCTTTCTTCGTTTCTCCGTTTCTTTTTTCGTTTCTCCATTTCTTTCTTCGAGTCACCGTATCTTTCTTCGTTTCTTCGTTCCTTTCATCGTTACTCCGTTTCTTTCTTCGTTTCTCCGTTTCTTTCTTCGTTTCTCCGTTTCTTTCTTCGTTTCTCCGTTTATTTTTTCGTTTCTCCATTTATTTCTCCGTTTCTCCGTTTCTTTCTTCGTTTCTCCGTTTCTTTGTTCGTTTCTCCGTTTCTTTGTTCGTTTCTCCGTTTCTTTTTTCGTTTCTCCGTTTATTACTTCGTTTCTCCAATTATTTCACCGTTTCTCCTTTTCTTTCTTCGTTTCTCCGTTTCTTTGTCCGTTTCTCCGATTCTTTTTTCGTTTCTCCGTTTCTTTCTTCGTTTCTCGGTTGCTTTGTTCGTTTCTCCATTTATTTCTCCGATTCTTCGTTTCTCCGTTTCTTTCTTCGTTTCTCCGTTTCTTTGTTCGTTTCTCCGTTTCTTTCTTCGTTTCTCCGTTTCTTTCTTCGTTTCTCCGTTTCCTTCTTTGCTTCTCCGTTTCTTTGTTCGTTTCTCCGTTTCTTTCTTTGCTTCTCCGTTTCTTTCTTCGTTTCTCAGTTTATTTCTTCGTTTCTCCATTTATTTCTCCGTTTCTTTCTTCGTTTCTCCGTTTCTTTGTTCGTTTCTCCTTTTCTTTCTTCGTATCTCCGTTTCTTTCTTCGTTTCTTCGTTTCTTTCTTCGTTTCTTCGTTTCTTTCTTCGTTTCTTCGTTTCTTTCTTCATTTCTCCGTTTCTTTCTTCGTTTCCCGTTTCTTCCTTCGTTTCATCGTTTCTCCGTTTCTCCGTTTATCGGTTTATTCTTTCGTTTCTCCAATTATTTCTCCGATTCTCCGTTTCTTTCTTCGTTACTTCGTTTCTTTCATCGTTACTCCGTTCCTGCTCCGATTCTCCGTTTCTTTCTTCGTTTCTCCGTTTCTTTCTTCGTTTCTTCGTTTCTTTCTTCATTTCTCCGTTTCTTTCTTAGTTTCTCCGTTTCTTTCTTCGTTTCTCCGTTTCTTTGTGCGTTTCTCCGTTTCTTTCTTCATTTCTCCGTATACTTCTCCGTTTCTCCGTTTCTTTCTTCGATTCTCCGTTTATTTCTTCGTTTCTCCGTTTCTTTCTTCGTTTCTCCGTTTCTTTCTTCGTTTCTCCGTTTATTTCTTCGTTTCTCCGTTTCTTTGTTCGTTTCTCCGTTTCTCCGTTTCTTGGTTCGTTTCTCCGTTTATATCTTCGTTTCTCCATTTATTTCTCCATTTCATTCTTCGTTACTCCGGTTCTTTCTTCGTTTCTCCGTTTATTTCTTCGTTTCGCCATTTATTTCTCCGTTTCTCCGTTTCTTTGTTCGTTTCTCCGTTTCTTTGTTCGTTTGTCCGTTTCTTTGTTGGTTTCTCCGTTTCTTTGTTCGTTTCTGCGTTTCTTTCTTCGTTTCTCCGATCTTTCTCCGTTTCTCGGTTTATTTCTTCGTTTTGCCATTTATTTCTCCGTTTCTTTCTTCGTTTCTTCGTTTCTTTCTTCGTTTCTCCGTTTCGTTGTTCGTTTCTCCGTTTCTTTGTTCGTTTCTCCGTTTATTTCTTCGTTTCTCCGTGTCTTTGTTCGTTTCTCAGTTTCTTTGTTGGTTTCTCCGTTTCTTTGTTCGTTTCTCTGTTTCTTTCTGCGTTTCATCCTTTCTTTCTTCGTTTCTCCGTTTATTTTTTCGTTTCTCCATTTATTTCTCCGTTTCTCCGTTTCTTTCTTCGTTTCTCCGTTTCTTTGTTCGTTTCTCCGTTTCTTTCTTCGTTACTCCGTTTCCTTCTTCGTTTCTCCATTTATTTCTCCGTCTCTCTGTTTCATTCTTCGTTTCCCCATTCATTTCTCCGTTTCTCCGTTTCTTTCTTCGTTTCTTCGTTTCATTCTTCGTTTCTCCATTTCTTTCTTCGTTTCTCCGTTTCCGTCTTCGATTCTCCGTTTCTTTTTTCGTTTCTCCGCTTCTTTCTTCGTTTCTCCGTTTCTTTCTTCGATTCTCCGTTTATTTCTTCGTTTCTCCGTTTCTTTCTTCGTTTCTCCGTTTATTTCTTCGTTTCTCCGTTTCTTTCTTCGTTTCTCCGTTTCCGTCTTCGATTCTCCGTTTCTTGGTTCGTTTCTCCGTTTCTTTCTTTGTTTCTCCGTTTCTCCGTTTCTTTGTTCGTTTCTCCGTTTCTTTGTTCGTTTCTCCGTTTCTTTCTCCGTTTCTCCGTTTCTTTGTTCGTATCTCCGTTTCATTCTTCGTTTCTCCGTTTCTTTCTTCGTTTGTCCGTTTCTTTCTTCGATTCTCCGTTTCTTTCTTCGTTTCTCAGTTTCTTTCTTCGTTTCTCCGTTTCTTTCTTCGTTTCTCCGTTTATTTCTTCGTTTCTCCGTTTCTTTGTTCGTTTCTCCGTTTCTCCGTTTCTTGGTTCGTTTCTCCGTTTATATCTTCGTTTCTCCATTTATTTCTCCATTTCATTCTTCGTTACTCCGGTTCTTTCTTCGTTTCTCCGTTTATTTCTTCGTTTCGCCATTTATTTCTCCGTTTCTCCGTTTCTTTGTTCGTTTCTCCGTTTCTTTTTTCGTTTCTCCGTTTATTACTTCGTTTCTCCAATTATTTCACCGTTTCTCCTTTTCTTTCTTCGTTTCTCCGTTTCTTTGTCCGTTTCTCCGATTCTTTTTTCGTTTCTCCGTTTCTTTCTTCGTTTCTCCGTTGCTTTGTTCGTTTCTCCATTTATTTCTCCGATTCTTCGTTTCTCCGTTTCTTTCTTCGTTTCTCCGTTTCTTTGTTCGTTTCTCCGTTTCTTTCTTCGTTTCTCCGTTTCTTTCTTCGTTTCTCCGTTTCCTTCTTTGCTTCTCCGTTTCTTTGTTCGTTTCTCCTTTTCTTTCTTCGTATCTCCGTTTCTTTCTTCGTTTCTTCGTTTCTTTCTTCGTTACTCCGTTCCTTTCTTCGTTTCTCCGTTTCTTTCCTCGTTTCTCCGCTTCTCTCTTCGTTTCTACGTTTATTTCTTCCTTTCTCCGTTTCTTTGTTCGTTTCTCCGTTTATTTCTTCGTTTCTCCATTTATTTCTCCGTTTCTTGGATTCTTTCTTCCTTTTTCCGTTTCTTTCTCCGTTTCTCCGTTTCTTTCTTCGTTTCTCCGTTTATTTCTTCGTTTCTCCGTTTATTTCTTCGTTTCTCCGTTTCTTTCTCCGTTTCTCCGTTTCTTTCTTCGTTACTCCGGTTCTTTCTTCGTTTCTCCATTTATTTCTTTGTTTCTCCGTTTCCTTGTTCGTTTATCTGTTTATTTCTTCGTTTCTCCGTTTCTTTGTTCGTTTCTCCGTTTCTTTCTGCGTTTCATCGTTTCTTTCTTCGTTACTCCGTTCTTTTCTTCGTTTCTCCGTTTCTTTCCTCGTTTCTCCGCTTCTTTCTTCGTTTCTACGTTTATTTCTTCCTTTCTCCGTTTCTTTGTTCGTTTCTCCGTTTATTTCTTCGTTTCTCCATTTATTTCTCCGTTTCTTGGTTTCTTTCTTCGTTTCTCCGTTTCGTTCTTCGTTTCTCCGTTTCTTTCTTCGTTTCTCCATTTATTTCTTCGTTTCTCCGTTTCTTTGTTCGTTTCTCCGTTTATTTCTTCGTTTCTCCGTTTCTTTCTCCGTTTCTCCGATACTTTCTTCGTTTCTCCGTTTCTCTCTTCGTTTCTCCGATTCTTTCTTCGTTTCTCCGTTTCTCTCTTCGTTTCTCCTTTTCTTTCTTCGTTTCTTGGTTTCTTTCTTCGTTTCTCCGTTTCTCTCTTCGTTTATCCGTTTCTTTGTTCGTTTCTCCGTTTCTTTGTTCGTTTCTCCGTTTCTTTCTTTGTTTCTCCGTTTCTTTCTTCGCTTCTCCGTTTATTTCTTCGTTTCTGCATTTATTTCTCCGTTTCTTGGTTTCTTTCTTCGTTTCTCCGTTTCTTTCTTCGTTTCTCCGTTTCTTTCTTCGTTTCTCCGATTCTTTCTTCGTTTCTCCGTTTATTTCTTCGTTTCTCCGTTTCTTTCTCCGTTTCTCCGATTCCTTCTTCGTTTCTCCGTTTATTTCTTCGTTTCTCCGTTTCTCTCTTCGTTTCTCCGATTCTTTCTTCGTTTCTCCGTTTCTCTCTTCGTTTCTCCGTTTCTTTCTCCGTTTCTTCGTTTCTTTTTTCGTTGCTCCGTTTCTTCCTTCGTTTCTCCGTTTCTCTCTTCGTTTCTCCGTTTCTTTCTTCGTTTCTCCGTTTATTTCTTCGTTTCTGCATTTATTTCTCCGTTTCTCCGTCTCTTTCTTCGTTTCTCCGTTTCTTTGTTCGTTTCTCCGTTTCTTTCTTCGTTTCTCCGTTTATTTCTTCGTTTCTCCGTTTCTTTCTCCGTTTCTCCGTTTCTTTCTTCGTTTCTCCGTTTCATTGATAGTTTCTCCGTCTCTTTCTCCGTTTCTTGGTTTCTTTCTTCGTTTCTCCGTTTCTTTCTTCGTTTCTCCGCTTATTTCTACGTTTCGCCATTTACTTCTCCGTTTCTCCGTTTCCTTCTTCGTTTCTCCGTTTCTTTATTCGTTTCTCCGTTTCATTGTTCGGTTCTCCGTTTCTTTCCTCCTTTCCCCGTTTCTTTGTTCGTTTCTCCGCTTCTTGTTCCGTTTCTCGGTTTATTTCTTCGTTTCTCCATTTATTTCTCCGTTTCTTTCTTCGTTTGTCCGTTTCTTTCTTCGTTACTCCGTTTCTTTCTCCGTTTCTCCGGTTCTTTCTTCGTTTCTCCGTTTCTTTGTTCGTTTCTCCGTTTCTTTCTTCGTTTCTCCGATTCTTTCATCGTTTCTTCGTTTCTCCGTTTCTCTCTTCGTTTCTCCGTTTATATCTTCGTTTCTCCATTTATTTCTCCGTTTCTCGGTTTACTTCTTCGTTTCTCCGTTTCTCCGTTTCTTTCTTCGATTCTCCGTTTCTCTCTTCATTTCTCCGTTTCTTTCTTCGTTTCTCCGTTTCTTTCTTCGTTTCTCCGTTTCTCCGTTTCTTTCTTCGTTTCTCCGTTTCTTTGTTCGCTTCTCCGTTTCTTTCTTCGATTCTCCGTTTCTTTCTTCATTTCTCCGTTTCTTTCTTCGTTTCTCCGTTTCTTTCTTCGTTTCTCCGTTTCGTTCTTCGTTTCTCCGTTTATTTCTTCGTTTCTCCATTTATTTCTCCGTTTCTCCGTTTCTTTGTTCGTTTCTCCGTTTCTTTGTTCGTTTCTCCGTTTCGTTGTTCGTTTCTTCTTTTCTTTCTTCGTTTCTCCGTTTCTTTGTTCGTTTCTCCCTTTCTTTGTCCGTTTCTCCGTTTCTTTCTTCGTTTCTCCGTTTCTTTCTCCGTTTCTCCGTTTATCTCTTCGTTTCTCCATTTATTGCTCCGTTTCTTCCTTTGTTTCTCCGTCTCTTCCTTCGGTTCTCCGTCTCTTTCTTCGTTTCTCCGTTTCTACGTTTCTTTCTTCGTTTCTCCGTTTCTTTGTTCGTTTCTCCGCTTCTTCCTTCGTTTCTTCGTTTCTTTGTTCGTTTCTCCGATCCATTCTTCGTTTCTCCGTTTCTTTCTTCGTTTCTCCGTCTCTTTCTTCGTTTCTCCGTTTCTTTCATCGTTTCTTTGTTTCTCCGTTTCTTTCTTCGTTTCTCCGTTTATATCTTCGTTTCTCCATTTATTTCTCCGTTTCTCGGTTTACTTCTTCGTTTCTCCGTTTCTCCGTTTCTTTCTTCGTCTCTCCGTTTCTTTCTTCATTTCTCCGCTTCATTCTTCGTTTCTCCGTTTCTTTCTTCGTTTCTCCGTTTCTCCGTTTCTTTGTTCGTTTCTCCGTTCCTTTGTTCGTTTCTCCGTTTCTTTCTTCGTTTCTTCGTTTCTCCGTTTCATTCTTCGTTTCTCCGTTTCTTTGTTCGTTTCTCCGTTTCTTTGTTCGTTTCTCCGTTTCTTTGTTCGTATCTCCGTTTCTTTCTACGTTTCTCCGTTTCTTTCTTCGTTTCTCCGTTTCCTTGTTCGTTTCTCCGTTTATTTCTTCGTTTCTCCATTTATTTCCCCGTTTCTTTCTTCCTTTCTCCGTTTCTTTCTTCGTTTCTGCGTTTCTTTCTTCGTTTCTCCATTTATTTCTCCGTTTCTCGGTTTACTTCTTCGTTTCTCCGTTTCTCCGTTTCTTTCTTCGATTCTCCGTTTCTTTCTTCATTTCTCCGTTTCTTTCTTCGTTTCTCCGTTTCTTTCTTCGTTTCTCCGTTTCTCCGTTTCTTTCTTCGTTTCTCCGTTTCTTTGTTCGCTTCTCCGTTTCTTTCTTCGATTCTCCGTTTCTTTCTTCATTTCTCCGTTTCTTTCTTCGTTTCTCCGTTTCTTTCCTCGTTTCTCCGTTTCGTTCTTCGTTTCTCCGTTTATCTCTTCGTTTCTCCATTTATTTCTCCGTTCCTCCGTCTCTTTCTTCGTTTCTCCGTTTCTTTCTTCGTTTCTTCGTTTCTTTCTTCGTTTCTCCGTTTCATTCTTCGTTTCTCCGTTTCTTTGTTCGTTTCTTCGTTTCTTTGTTCGTTTCTCCGTTCCATTCTTCGTTTCTCCGTTTCTTTCTTCGTTTCTCCGTTTCTTTCTTCGTTTCTCCGTTTCTTTCATCGTTTCTTTGTTTCTCTGTTTCTTTCTTCGTTTCTCCATTTATATCTTCGTTTCTCCATTTATTTCTCCGTTTCTCGGTTTACTTCTTCGTTTCTCCGTTTCTCCGTTCCTTTTTTCGTTTCTCCGTTTCTTTCTTCATTTCTCCGTTTCTTTCTTCGTTTCTCCGTTTCTTTCTTCGTTTCTCCGTTTCTCCGTTTCTTTGTTCGTTTCTCCGTTCCTTTGTTCGTTTCTCCGTTCCTTTGTTCGATTCTCCGTTTCTTTCTTCGTTTCTTCGTTTCTATCTTCGTTGCTCCGTTTCTTTCTTCGTTTCTCCGTTTCTCCGTTTCTTTCTTCGTTTCTCCGTTTCTTTGTTCGCTTCTCCGTTTCTTTCTTCGATTCTCCGTTTCTTTCTTCATTTCTCCGTTTCTTTCTTCGTTTCTCCGTTTCTTTCTTCGTTTCTCCGTTTCGTTCTTCGTTTCTCCGTTTATTTCTTCGTTTCTCCATTTATTTCCCCGTTTCTCCGTTTCTTTGTTCGTTTCTCCGTTTCTTTGTTCGTTTCTCCGTTTCATTGTTCGTTTCTTCTTTTCTTTCTTCGTTTCTCCGTTTCTTTGTTCGTTTCTCCCTTTCTTTGTCCGTTTCTCCATTTCTTTCTTCGTTTCTCCGTTTCTTTCTCCGTTTCTCCGTTTATCTCTTCGTTTCTCCATTTATTGCTCCGTTTCTTCCTTTGTTTCTCCGTCTCTTCCTTCGTTTCTCCGTCTCTTTCTTCGTTTCTCCGTTTCTACGTTTGTTTCTTCGTTTCTCCGTTTCTTTGTTCGTTTCTCCGCTTCTTTCTTCGTTTCTTCGTTTCTTTGTTCGTTTCTCCGTTCCATTCTTCGTTTCTCCTTTTCTTTCTTCGTTTCTCCGTTTCTTTCTTCGTTTCTCCGTTTCTTTCATCGTTTCTTTGTTTCTCCGTTTCTTTCTTCGTTTCTCCGTTTATATCTTCGTTTCTCCATTTATTTCTCCGTTTCTCGGTTTACTTCTTCGTTTCTCCGTTTCTCCGTTTCTTTCTTCGATTCTCCGTTTCTTTCTTAATTTCTCCGTTTCTTTCTTCGTTTCTCCGTTTCTTTCTTCGTTTCTCCGTTTCTACGTTTCTTTCTTCGTTTCTCCGTTTCTTTGTTCGTTTCTCCGCTTCTTTCTTCGTTTCTTCGTTTCTTTGTTCGTTTCTCCGTTCCATTCTTCGTTTCTCCGTTTCTTTCTTCGTTTCTCCGTTTCTTTCTTCGTTTCTCCGTTTATATCTTCGTTTCTCCATTTATTTCTCCGTTTCTCGGTTTACTTCTTCGTTTCTCCGTTTCTCCGTTTCTTTCTTCGTTTCTCCGTTTCTTTCTTCATTTCTCCGTTTCTTTCTTCGTTTCTCCGTTTCTTTCTTCGTTTCTTCGTTTCTTTCTTCGTTTCTCCGTTTCTTTCCTCGTTTCTCCGTTTCGTTCTTCGTTTCTCCGTTTATCTCTTCGTTTCTCCATTTATTTCTCCGTTCCTCCGTCTCTTTCTTCGTTTCTCCGTTTCTTTCTTCGTTTCTCCGTTTCTTTCTTCGTTTCTCCGTTTCTTTCATCGTTTCTTCGTTTCTCCGTTTCTTTCTTCGTTTCTCCGTTTATATCTTCGTTTCTCCAATTATTTCTCCGTTTCTCGGTTTACTTCTTCGTTTCTCCGTTTCCCCGTTTCTTTCTTCGATTCTCCGTTTCATTCTTCATTTCTCCGTTTCTTTCTTCGTTTCTCCGTTTCTTTCTTCGTTTCTCCGTTTCTCCGTTTCTTTCTTCGTTTCTCCTTTTCTTTGTTCGCTTCTCCGTTTCTTTCTTCGATTCTCCGTTTCTTTCTTCATTTCTCCGTTTCTTTCTTCGTTTCTCCGTTTCTTTCTTCGTTTCTCCGTTTCGTTCTTCGTTTCTCCGTTTATTTCATCGTTTCTCCATTTATTTCTCCGTTTCTCCGTTTCTTTGTTCGTTTCTCCGTTCTTTGTTCGCTTCTCCGTTTCATTGTTCGTTTCTTCTTTTCTTTCTTCGTTTCTCCGTTTCTTTCTTCGTTTCTCCGTTTCTCCGTTTATATCTTCGTTTCTCCATTTATTTCTCCGTTTCTCGGTTTACTTCTTCGTTTCTCCGTTTCTCCGCTTCTTTCTTCGATTCTCCGTTTCTTTCTTCATTTCTCCGTTTCTTTCTTCGTTTCTCCGTTTCTTTCTTCGTTTCTCCGTTTCTTTCTTCGTTTCTCCGTTTCTTTCATCGTTTCTTCGTTTCTCCGTTTCTTTGTTCGCTTCTCCGTTTCTTTCTTCGATTCTCCGTTTCTTTCTTCATTTCTCCGTTTCTTTCTTCGCTTCTCCGTTTCTTTCTTCGTTTCTCCGTTTCTCCGTTTCTTTGTTCGCTTCTCCGTTTCTTTCTTCGATTCTCCGTTTCTTTCTTCATTTCTCCGTTTCTTTCTTCGCTTCTCCGTTTCTATCTTCGTTTCTCCGTTTCTCCGTTTCTTTGTTCGCTTCTCCGTTTCTTTGTTCGCTTCTCCGTTTCTTTCTTCATTTCTCCGTTTCTTTCTTCGTTTCTCCGTTTCTTTCTTCGTTTCTCCGTTTCTCCGTTTCTTTCTTCGTGTCTCCATTTATTTCTCCGTTTCTTTCTTCCTTTCTCCGTTTCTTTCTTTGTTTCTGCGTTTCTTTCTTCGTTTCTCCGTTTCTCTCTTGGTTTCTCCGTTTCTTTGTTCGTTTCTCCGTTTCTTTTTCCGTTTGTCCGTTTACTTGTTCGTTTCTCCATTTATTTCTCCGTTTCTTTCTTCGGTACTCTGTTTCTTTCATCGTTTCTTCGTTTCTCCGTTTCTTTCTTCGTTTCTCCGTTTATATCTTCGTTTCTCCATTTATTTCTCCGTTTCTCGGTTTACTTCTTCGTTTCTCCGTTTCTCCGTTTCTTTCTTCGATTCTCCGTTTCTTTCTTAATTTCTCCGTTTCTTTCTTCGTTTCTCCGTTTCTTTCTTCGTTTCTCCGTTTCTACGTTTCTTTCTTCGTTTCTCCGTTTCTTTGTTCGTTTCTCCGCTTCTTTCTTCGTTTCTTCGTTTCTTTGTTCGTTTCTCCGTTCCATTCTTCGTTTCTCCGTTTCTTTCTTCGTTTCTCCGTTTCTTTCTTCGTTTCTCCGTTTATATCTTCGTTTCTCCATTTATTTCTCCGTTTCTCGGTTTACTTCTTCGTTTCTCCGTTTCTCCGTTTCTTTCTTCGTTTCTCCGTTTCTTTCTTCATTTCTCCGTTTCTTTCTTCGTTTCTCCGTTTCTTTCTTCGTTTCTTCGTTTCTTTCTTCGTTTCTCCGTTTCTTTCCTCGTTTCTCCGTTTCGTTCTTCGTTTCTCCGTTTATCTCTTCGTTTCTCCATTTATTTCTCCGTTCCTCCGTCTCTTTCTTCGTTTCTCCGTTTCTTTGTTCGTTTCTCCGTTTCTTTCTTCGTTTCTCCGTTTATTTCTTCGTCTCGCCATTTATTTCTCTGTTTCTCCGTTTCTTTGTTCGTTTCTCCGTTTCTTTGTTCGTTTCTCCGTTTCTTTGTTCGTTTCTCCGTTTCTTTTTCCGTCTTTCGGTTTATTTCTTCGTTTCTCCATATATTTCTCCGTTTCTTCCTTTGTTTCTCCGTCTCTTCCTCCGTTTCTCCGTTTCTTTCTACGTTTCTCCGTTTCTTTCCTCGTTTCTCCGTTTCTTTCTTCGTTTCTCCGTTTATCTCTTCGTTTCTCCATTTATTTCTCCGTTTCTCCGCCTCTTTCTTCGTTTCTCCGTTTCTTTCTTCGTTTCTCCGTTTCTTTCTTCGTTTCTCCGTTTCTTTCTACGTTTCTCCGTTTCTTTCTTCGTTTCTCCGTTTCTTTCTTCGTTTCTCCGTTTCTTTCTTCGTTTCTCCGTTTCTCCGTTTCTTTCTTCGTTTCTCCGTTTCTTTGTTCGCTTCTCCGTTTCTTTCTTCGATTCTCCGTTTCTTTCTTCATTTCTCCGTTTCTTTCTTCGTTTCTCCGTTTCTTTCTTCGTTTCTCCGTTTCGTTCTTCGTTTCTCCGTTTATTTCTTCGTCTCGCCATTTATTTCTCTGTTTCTCCGTTTCTTTGTTCGTTTCTCCGTGTCTTTGTTCGTTTCTCCGTTTCTTTTTCCGTTTTTCGGTTTATTTCTTCGTTTCTCCATATATTTCTCCGTTTCTTCCTTTGTTTCTCTGTCTCTTCCTTCGTTTCCCCGTTTCTTTCTTCGTTTCTCCGTTTCTTTCCTCGTTTCTCCGTTTCTTTCTTCGTTTCTCCGTTTATCTCTTCGTTTCTCCATTTATTTCTCCGTTCCTCCGTCTCTTTCTTCGTTTCTCCGTTTCTTTCTTCGTTTCTCCGTTTCTTTCTTCGTTTCTCCGTTTCTTTCTTCGTTTCTCCGTTTCTTTCATCGTTTCTTCGTTTCTCCGTTTCTTTCTTCGTTTCTCCGTTTATATCTTCGTTTCTCCATTTATTTCTCCGTTTCTCGGTTTACTTCTTCGTTTCTTCGTTTCTCCGTTTCTTTCTTCGTTTCTCCGTTTATATCTTCGTTTCTCCATTTATTTCTCCGTTTCTCGGTTTACTTCTTCGTTTCTCCGTTTCTCCGTTTCTTTCTTCGATTCTCCGTTTCTTTCTTCATTTCTCCGTTTCTTTCTTCGTTTCTCCGTTTCTTTCTTCGTTTCTCCGTTTCTCCGTTTCTTTCTTCGTTTCTCCGTTTCTTTGTTCGTTTCTCCGTTTCTTTCTTCGTTTCTCCGTTTCTCCGTTTCTTTCTTCGTTTCTCCGTTTCTTTGTTCGTTTCTCCGTTTCATTGTTCGTTTCTTCTTTTCTTTCTTCGTTTCTCCGTTTCTTTGTTCGTTTCTCCCTTTCTTTGTCCGTTTCTCCGTTTCTTTCTTCGTTTCTCCGTTTCTTTCTCCGTTTCTCCGTTTATCTCTTCGTTTCTCCATTTATTGCTCCGTTTCTTCCTTTGTTTCTCCGTCTCTTCCTTCGTTTCTCCGTCTCTTTCTTCGTTTCTCCGTTTCTTTCTTCGTTTCTCCGTTTCTTTCTTCGTTTCTCCGTTTCTTTCATCGTTTCTTTGTTTCTCCGTTTCTTTCTTCGTTTCTCCGTTTATATCTTCGTTTCTCCATTTATTTCTCCGTTTCTCGGTTTACTTCTTCGTTTCTCCGTTTCTCCGTTTCTCCGTTCCTTTTTTCGTTTCTCCGTTTCTTTCTTCATTTCTCCGTTTCTTTCTTCGTTTCTCCGTTTCTTTCTTCGTTTCTCCGTTTCTCCGTTTCTTTGTTCGTTTCTCCGTTCCTTTGTTCGTTTCTCCGTTTCTTTCTTCGTTTCTTTGTTTCTTTCTTCGTTTCACCGTTTCATTCTTCGTTTCTCCGTTTCTTTGTTCGTTTCTCCGTTTCTTTGTTCGTTTCTCCGTTTCTTTGTTCGTTTCTCCGTTCCATTCTTCGTTTCTCCGTTTCTTTCTTCGTTTCTCCGTTTCTTTCTTCGTTTCTCCGTTTCTTTCATCGTTTCTTTGTTTCTCCGTTTCTTTCTTCGTTTCTCCGTTTATATCTTCGTTTCTCCATTTATTTCTCCGTTTCTCGGTTTACTTCTTCGTTTCTCCGTTTCTCCGTTTCTCCGTTCCTTTTTTCGTTTCTCCGTTTCTTTCTTCATTTCTCCGTTTCTTTCTTCGTTTCTCCGTTTCTTTCTTCGTTTCTCCGTTTCTCCGTTTCTTTGTTCGTTTCTCCGTTCCTTTGTTCGTTTCTCCGTTTCTTTCTTCGTTTCTTTGTTTCTTTCTTCGTTTCACCGTTTCATTCTTCGTTTCTCCGTTTCTTTGTTCGTTTCTCCGTTTCTTTGTTCGTTTCTCCGTTTCTTTGTTCGTATCTCCGTTTCTTTCTACGTTTCTCCGTTTCTTTCTTCGTTTCTCTGTTTCCTTGTTCGTTTCTCCGTTTATTTCTTCGTTTCTCCATTTATTTCTCCGTTTCTTTCCTCCTTTCTCTGTTTCTTTCTTCGTTTCTGCGTTTCTTTCTTCGTTTCTCCATTTATTTCTCCGTTTCTCGGTTTACTTCTTCGTTTCAGTGTTTCTCCGTTTCTTTCTTCGATTCTCCGTTTCTTTCTTCATTTCTCCGTTTCTTTCTTCGTTTCTCCGTTTCTTTCTTCGTTTCTCCGTTTCTACGTTTCTTTCTTCGTTTCTCCGTTTCTTTGTTCGTTTCTCCGCTTCTTTCTTCGTTTCTTCGTTTCTTTGTTCGTTTCTCCGTTCCATTCTTCGTTTCTCCGTTTCTTTCTTCGTTTCTCCGTTTCTTTCTTCGTTTCTCCGTTTCTTTCATCGTTTCTTTGTTTCTCCGTTTCTTTCTTCGTTTCTCCGTTTATATCTTCGTTTCTCCATTTATTTCTCCGTTTCTCGGTTTACTTCTTCGTTTCTCCGTTTCTCCGTTTCTTTCTTCGTTTCTCCGTTTCTTTCTTCATTTCTCCGTTTCTTTCTTCGTTTCTCCGTTTCTTTCTTCGTTTCTCCGTTTCTTTCTTCGTTTCTCCGTTTCTTTCCTCGTTTCTCCGTTTCGTTCTTCGTTTCTCCGTTTATCTCTTCGTTTCTCCATTTATTTCTCCGTTCCTCCGTCTCTTTCTTCGTTTCTCCGTTTCTTTCTTCGTTTCTCCGTTTCTTTCTTCGTTTCTCCGTTTCTTTCTTCGTTTCTCCGTTTCTTTCTTCGTTTCACCGTTTCTTTCATCGTTTCTTCGTTTCTCCGTTTCTTTCTTCGTTTCTCCGTTTATATCTTCGTTTCTCCAATTATTTCTCCGTTTCTCGGTTTACTACTTCGTTTCTCCGTTTCCCCGTTTCTTTCTTCGATTCTCCGTTTCTTTCTTCATTTCTCCGTTTCTTTCTTCGTTTCTCCGTTTCTTTCTTCGTTTCTCCGTTTCTCCGTTTCTTTCTTCGTTTCTCCGTTTCTTTGTTCGCTTCTCCGTTTCTTTCTTCGATTCTCCGTTTCTTTCTTCATTTCTCTGTTTCTTTCTTCGTTTCTCCGTTTCTTTCTTCGTTTCTCCGTTTCGTTCTTCGTTTCTTCGTTTATTTCATCGTTTCTCCATTTGTTTCTCCGTTTCTCCGTTTCTTTGTTCGTTTCTCCGTTTCTTTGTTCGTTTCTCCGTTTCATTGTTCGTTTCTTCTTTTCTTTCTTCGTTTCTCCGTTTCTTTGTTCGTTTCTCCCTTTCTTTGTCCGTTTCTCCGTTTCTTTCCTCGTTTCTCCGTTTCTTTCCTCGTTTCTCCGTCTCTTTCTCCGTTTCTCCGTTTATCTCTTCGTTTCTCCATTTATTGCTCCGTTTCTTCCTTTGTTTCTCCGTTTCTTTCTTCGTTTCTCCGTTTCTTTCTTCGTTTCTCCGTTTCTTTCTTCGTTTCTCCGTTTCTTTCTTCGTTTCTCCGTTTCTTTCTTCGTTTCTCCGTTTCTTTCTTCGTTTCTCCGTTTCTCCGTTTCTTTGTTCGTTTCTCCGTTTCTTTGTCCGTTTCTCCGTTTCTTTCTTCGTTTCTTCGTTTCTTTCTTCGTTTCTCCGTTTCATTCTTCGTTTCTCCGTTTCTTTGTTCGTTTCTCCGTTTCTTTGTTCGTTTCTCCGTTTCTTTGTTCGTATCTCCGTTTCTTTCTACGTTTCTCCGTTTCTTTCTTCGATCTCCGTTTCCTTGTTCGTTTCTCCGTTTATTTCTTCGTTTCTCCATTTACTTCTCCGTTTCTTTCTTCCTTTCTCCGTTTCTTTCCTTGTTTCTCCGCTTCTTTCTTCGTTTGTACGTTTATTTCTTCCTTCCTCCGTTTATTTCTTTGTTTCTCCGTTTTTATCCCCGTTTCTCCATTTCTTTCTTCGTTTCTCCGTTTCATTGATCGTTTTTCCGTTTCTTTCTCCGTTTCTCCGTTTCTCCGTTTCTTTCTTCGTTTCTCCGTTTCTTTGTTCGCTTCTCCGTTTCTTTCTTCGATTCTCCGTTGCTTTCTCCATTTCTCCGTTTCTTTCTTCGTTTCTCCGTTTCTTTCCTCGTTTCTCCGTTTGGTTCTCCGTTTCTACGTTTCTTTCTTCGTGTCTCCATTTATTTCTCCGATTCTCCGTTTCTTTCTTCGTTTCATCGCTTCTTTCTTCGTAACTCCGTTTCTTCCTTCGTTTCTCCGTTTCTGTTCGTTTCTCCGTTTCTTTCTTCGTTTCTCCGTTTATTTCATCGTTTCTCCATTTATTTCTCCGATTCTCCGTTTCTTTCTTCGTTTCTCCGTTTCTTTGTTCGTTTCTCCGTTTCTTTCTTTGTTTCTCCGTTTATTTCTACGTTTCGCCATTTATTTCTCCGTTTCTCCGTTTCCTTCTTCGTTTCTCCGTTACTTTATTCGTTTCTCCGTTTCTTTGTTCGGTTCTCCCTTTCTTTCTTCCTTTCTCCGTTTCTTTGTTCGTTTCTCCGTTTCTTGTTCCGTTTCTCGGTTTATTTCTTCGTTTCTCCATTTATTTCTCCGTTTCTTTCTTCGTTTCTTCGTTTCTTTCTTCGTTACTCCGTTTATCTCTTCGTTTCTCCATTTATTTCTCCGTTTCTCCGCCTCTTTCTTCGTTTCTCCGTTTCTATCTTCGTTTCTCAGTTTCTTTCTTCGTTTCTCCGTTTCTTTCTTCGTTTCTCCGTTTCTTTCATCGTTTCTTCGTTTCTCCGTTTCTCTCTTCGTTTCTCCGTTTATATCTTCGTTTCTCCATTTATTTCTCCGTTTCTCCGCCTCTTTCTTCGTTTCTCCGTTTCTTTCTTCGTTTCTCAGTTTCTTTCTTCGTTTCTCCGTTTCTTTCTTCGTTTCTCCGTTTCTTTCTTCGTTTCTCCGTTCCTTTTTTCGTTTCTCCGTTTCTTTCTTCATTTCTCCGTTTCTTTCTTCGTTTCTCCGTTTCTTTCTTCGTTTCTCCGTTTCTCCGTTTCTTTGTTCGTTTCTCCGTTCCTTTGTTCGTTTCTCCGTTTCTTTCTTCGTTTCTTCGTTTCTTTCTTCGTTTCTCCGTTTCATTCTTCGTTTCTCCGTTTCTTTGTTCGTTTCTCCGTTCCTTTGTTCGTTGCTCCGTTTCTTTCTTCGTTTCTCCGTTTCTTTCTTCGTTTCTTCGATTCTTTCTTCGATTCTCCGTTTCTTTCTTCATTTCTCCGTTTCTTTCTTCGTTTCTCCGTTTCTTTCTTCGTTTCTCCGTTTCTCCGTTTCTTTCTTCGTTTCTCCGTTTCTTTGTTCGTTTCTCCGTTTCTTTCTTCGTTTCTTCGATTCTTTCTTCGTTTCTCTGTTTCATTCTTCGTTTCTCCGTTTCTTTGTTCGTTTCTCCGTTTCTTTGTTCGTTTCTCCGTTTCTTTCTACGTTTCTCCGTTTTTTTCTTTGTTTCTCAGTTCCTTTCTTCGTTTCTCCGTTTCTTTGTTCGTTTCTCCGTTTCTTTGTTCGTTTCTCCGTTTCTTCCTTCGTTTCTCCGTTATTACTATAATTTGATTTAAAAAATCAAATCTTTTGTCAGATATCTAATGATTTGATTTAATTAAATATTATATGAGTAGGTTGAAATTTAATTTTGGTTGTTAATTCAATTAATAAAGTTTGAATAAATAGTTCTTTGCACAACAATTGGCATAAATCTGTGATTAGCTCCGCAGATTTCAGAACATTGTCCGAAAAATACTCCAGGTCGATTAGTAATTGAATTTATTTGGTTAATTCGCCCTGGTACTGAGTCTATTTTTAAGCCTAAAGACGGAACAGTTCAAGAGTGAATTACGTCGTTTGATGTTGTTAATATTCGAATTAGTGTATTAGATGGAATAATTATTCGATTATCTACGTCTAGGAGACGAAAAATGCAAATATTATTTAAATCTTTATCTATATAGGAGTCAAAATTTAAATTATTAAATTCTGGGTATTTATAGGATCAATATTATTGGTGCCCAATTGATTTGATTGTTAGGTATATGGGTATTCATAGTTCATCAATAAAATATAGGGTTTTTAAAGAAGGAAGTGCAATTACTCCTAAAATTATTATTGGGAGTAAAGTTCATACAATTTCAATATGATGATTTTTAAGTAAAAATCGATTGATAAATTTATTAGTAAAAATATCTAATATAATTATTAGAGTTAATGAAGAGATTATAATTATTATAATTATTGTGAAGTTGTGAAAAAGATTTAAATTATCGGCATATGGCGAATTGGGGTCTTGGAAATTAATTATTTTTCAATGGGACATTTTCAATAAAAATATTAAATTTTATAAATGAATCTTAAATTCATGCACTAATCTGCCATATTAAGATTTGTTTTTAATAATTAGAGGAATAGAGAGGAATGAGTGGTCTTTTGGGGAAAAGTTTTGGGGTCATTCTAGTGATGATTGATTAAATTTAAATATAGCTAGACGTTTTGTTATAAATCTCTCCAATATAATAAACAAGAGTAAAATTATTCTTTTGAATGAAATTATTGAGCCAATAGATGATAATAAATTTTCACACTAGTAGGAATCCGGGTAATCTGAATAACGTTGAGGTATTCCTATCATTCTTTAAAAATGCTGATGGAATTCCTATCATTCTTAAAAAATGCTTTGATTCCTGTGGGAATTGCAATGATTATAGTTGCCGAAGTGAAATAAGCTCGTGTGTCTACATCTAAGCCTACTGTGAATACTTATGTGATGTGCTCACACAATAAATCCTAGAAATCCAATTCCGAGTATTGCATAAACTATCCCTAGGTTCCCAAAAGTTTCCTTTTTCCCTCTTTCATTGAAAATGATATGGGAGATTAATCTAAACCCGGGTAAAATTAAAATATAGACTTCAGGATGCTCAAAAAATCAAAATAAATGTTGAAATAAAATTGGGTCCCCTCCCCCAGTAGGATCAAAGAAGGAAGTATTTAAATTTCGGTCTGTTAATAACATAGCAATAGCTCCGGCTAATACAGGTAGTAAGAGAAGAAGCAAAATTGTAGTAATTAATACTGACCAAGCAAATAAGGATATTTGATCGAATTTTAAAGTATTATTTATTATTTTAAGAATTGTAACAATAAAATTAATTGATCCTATAATTGAAGAGATACCTGCAATATGCAGAGAAAAAATTGTTAAGTCTATAGATGAAGATGGGTGATAAAGATTTGATGACAAAGGAGGGTAGATTGTTCATCCAGTTCCCGAGCCTGGGAATAATAGTGTCGTAAGAATTAAAAGTAATAATGAAGGGGGGATTACTCACAAACTTATATTATTTATTCGGGGAAATGCTGTATCAGGGGATCCAATTATTAAGGGAATTATTCAGTTTCCGAATCCTCCGATTATAAATGGTAAAACTATAAAAAAAATTATTACAAAAGCATGTGATGTTACAATTGAGTTATAAATTTGGTCGATATTAATTCAACTTCCTGGCCTATTTAATTCTATTCGAATTAGTATCCTTCAAGAAGAACCAATTATACCAGATCATACAGCTGATATAAAATATAATATCCCAATATTTTTTTGATTTGTTGAATACATATATCAATTATGTTAAAAATTAATATAACCAGTATATCACAAATATAAATATAAATATTAAAACAGTTATAAATAGATAATAGTTTAGAAAATTAAGCTTAATTTAGTTATATATTTTTTATTCAATTGAAGGGAAAAAATATAAGAAGGATATATATAAATAATTTCATGATGTAATTAATCTTATAAAAAGATATACAATTATTAAAAGTATAAATTTTATTGTATCGATTACAAGATATGTGTGTTTTTCCCCTAGGCCTTTGTAGTTATTGGTTTCGTGTATCATACTTGCGAAAATTTTGATGGTTTCTCAACCATTCCTTAACTTCAAACTCACATGTCTCGCGAACCGGTTCCAGAACTCGAGAAATTCCTGTTGCATCTGACAGCAGGAACTCACCCGATTACAACGGTATGTGTATTTTAGCCCTAGGCCATAGTATAATAGTTATGGGTTTCGAGTATCAGACTTGCGTAATTTTGATGGTTTCTCAACCATTCCTTAACTTCAAACTCCCATACCTCGCGAACGGATTGACGAACTCGAGAAATTCCTGTTGCACCTGAAAGCAGGAACTCTCCCGGTTACAACGGTATGTGTATTTTTCCCCTAGGCCATTGTAGTTATTGGTTTCGAGTATCAGACTTGCCAAATTTTTATGGTTTCTCAACCATTCCTCCACTTCAAACTACTATATCTCGCGAACGGATTGACGAACTCGAGAAATTCCTGTTGCATCTGAAAGTAGAAACTCGACCGATTACAATGGGGTGTGTACTTTTCCCCTAGGCCATTCCAGTTATTGGTTTCGAGTATCAGAATGGCGAAAATTTTGATGATTTCTCAAGCATCTCTTAATTCCAAACTCCGATATTTCGAGAACGGATTGACGAATTAGAAATATTTCTGTTGCATCTGAAAGCAGAAACATTCCTGATTTGAACGCTATTTGTACTTTTCCCGTAGGCCATTCCAGTTATTGGTTTCGAGTATCAGACTTGCGAAAATTTTGATGGTTCCTCAACCATTCCTTAACTTCAAACTCCCATATCTCGCGAACGGATTGACGAACTCTAGAAATTCCCGTTGCATCTGAGGGTAGAAGATCGCCCGATTACAACGGTATGTGTATTTTTGCCCTAGGCCATTCCAGTTATTGGTTTCGAGTATCAGACTTGCGAAAATTTTGATGGTTCCTCAACCATTCCTTAACTTCAAACTCCCATATCTCGCGAAAGGATTGACGAACTCGAGAAATTCCTTTGCATCTGAAAGCAGAAACTCGCCCGATTACCATGGTATGTGTATTTTTGCCCTAGGCCACAGTAGTTATTGGTTTCGAGTATCAGACTTGCCAAAATTTTAATGATTTCTCAACCATTCCTTAACTTCAAACTCCCATATCTCGCGAACGGATTGACGAACTCGAGAAATTCCTCTTGCATCTGAAAGTAGAAACTCGCCCGATTACAACGGTATATGTATTTTTCCCCTCGGCGATAGTACTTATTGGTTTCGAGTATCAGACTTGCGAAAATTTAGATGGATTCTCAACCATTCCTTAACTTCAAACTCCCATATTTCGCGAACGGATTGACGAACTCGAGAAATTCCAGTTGCATCTGAAAGCAGAAACTCGCCCGATTACAATGGTATGTCGATTTTTGCCCTAGGCCATAATAGTTATTGGTTTCGAGTATCAGACTTGTGAAAATTTTGATGGTTTCTCAACCGTTCCTTAAATTCAAACTCCCATATCTCGCGAACGGATTGACGAACTCGAGAAATCGCTGTTGCATCCGAAAGTAGAAACTCGCCCGAATACAACGGTATGTGTATTTTCCCTAGGCAATAGAAGTTATTGGTTTCGAGTATCAGACGTGCGAAAATTTTGATGGTTTCTCAACCATTCCTTAAATTCAAACTCCCATATCTCGCGAACGGATTGACGAACTCGAGAAATTCCTGTTGCATCTGAAAGTAGAAACTCGCCCGATTACAACGGTATGTGTATTTTTGCCCTAGGCAATAGTACTTATTGGTTTCGAGTATCAGACTTGCGAAAATTTAGATGGATTCTGAACCATTCCTTAACTTCAAACTCCCATATCTCGCGAACGGATTGACGAACTCGAGAAATTCCTGTTGCATCTGAGAGTAGAAACCCGCCCGATTACGACGGTATGTGTATTTTTACCCTAGGCAATTGTAGTTATTGGTTTCGAGTATCAGACCAGCGAAAATTTTGATGGTTTCTCAACCATTCCTTAACTTCAAACTCCCATATCTCGCGAACGCATTGACGAAGTCGAGAAATTCCTGTTGCACCTGAAAGTAGAAACTCGCCCGATTACAATGCTGTGTGTACTATTCCCCTAGGCCATTCCAGTTTTTGGTTTCGAGTATCAGACATGCGAAAATTTTGATGGTTTCTCAACCATTCCTTAACTTCAAACTCCCATATCTCGCGAACGGATTGACGAACTCGAAATATTCCGGTTGCATCTGAAAGTAGAAACTCGCCCGATTACATCGGTATATGTATTTTTCCCCTCGGCAATAGTACTTATTGGTTTCGAGTATCAGACTTGCGAAAATTTAGATGGATTCTCAACCATTCCTTATCTTCAAACTCCCATATTTCGCGAACGGATTGACGAACTCGAGAAATTCCAGTTGCATCTGAAAGCAGAAACTCGCCCGATTACAATGGTATGTCGATTTTTGCCCTAGGCCATAATAGTTATTGGTTTCGAGTATCAGACTTGTGAAAATTTTGATGGTTTCTCAACCATTCCTGAACTTCAAACGCCCATATCTCGCGAACGGATTGACGAACTCGAGAAATTCCTGCTGCATCTGAAGGTAGGAGCACGCCCGATTACAACGGTATGTGTATTTTTGCCCTAGGCAATAGTAGTTATTGGTTTCAAGTATCAGACTTGCGAAAATTTTGATGGTTTCTCAACCGTTCCTTAAATTCAAACTCCCATATCTCGCGAACGCATTGACGAAGTCGAGAAATTCCTGTTGCACCTGAAAGTAGAAACTCGCTCGATTACAACGGTATGTGTATTTTTGCCCTAGGCCACAGTAGTTATTGGTTTCGAGTATCAGATTTGCCAAAATTTTAATGATTTCTCATCCATTCCTTAACTTCAAACTCCCATATCTCGCGAACGGATTGACGAACTCGAGAAATTCCTCTTGCATCTGAAAGTAGAAACTCGCCCGATTACAACGGTATATGTATTTTTCCCCTCGGCAATAGTACTTATTGGTTTCGAGTATCAGACTTGCGAAAATTTAGATGGATTCTCAACCATTCCTTAACTTCAAACTCCCATATCTCGCGAACGGATTGACGAACTCGAGAAATTCCTGTTGCATCTGAAAGTAGAAACTCGCCCGATTACAACGGTTTGTGTATTTTTACCCTAGGCAATTGTAGTTATTGGTTTCGAGTATCAGACCAGCGAAAATTTTGATGGTTTCTCAACCATTCCTTAACTTCAAACTCCCATATCTCGCGAACGGATTGACGAACTCGAGAAATTCCTGTTGCATCTGAAAGTAGAAACTCGCCCGATTACAAAGGTATGTGTATTTTTACCCTAGGCAATTGTAGTTATTGGTTTCGAGTATCAGACCAGCGAAAATTTTGATGGTTTCTCAACCATTCCTTAACTTCAAACTCCCATATCTCGGGAACGCATTGACGAAGTCGAGAAATTCCTGTTGCACCTGAAAGTAGAAACTCGCCCGATTACAACGGTATGTGTATTTTTGCCCTAGGCAATTGTAGTTATTGGTTTCAAGTATCATACCAGCGAAAATTTTGATGGTTTCCCAACCATTCCTTAAATTCAAACTCCCATATCTCGTGAACGGATTGACGAACTCGAGAAATTCCTGCTGCATCTGAAAGCAGAAACTCGCCCGATTACAATGGTATGTGTATTTTTGCACTAGGCAATTGTAGTTATTGGTTTCGAGTATCAAATTTGCAAAAATTTTGACGGTTTCTGAACCATTCCTTAACTTCAAACTCCCATATCTCGCGAACGGATTGAAGAACTCGAGAAATTCCTGTTGCATCTGAAAGTAGAAACTCGCCCGGATACAACGGTATGTGTATTTTCCCTAGGCAATAGAAGTTATTGGTTTCGAGTATCAGAATTTGCGAAAATTTTGATGGTTTCTCAACCATTCCTTAACTTCAAACTCCCATATTTCGCGAACGGATTGACGAACTCGAGAAATTCCTGTTGCATCTGAAAGTAGAAACTCGCCCGATTACAACGGTATGTGTATTTTTGCCCTAGGCAGTAGTACTTATTGGTTTCGAGTATCAGATTTGCAAAAATTTTGACGGTTTCTGAACCATTCCTTAACTTCAAACTCCCATATCTCGCGAACGGATTGACGAACTCGAGAAATTCCTGTTGCATCTGAAAGTAGAAACTCGCCCGATTACAACGGTGTGTGTATTTTTGCCCTAGGCAGTAGTACTTATTGGTTTCGAGAATCAGATTTGCAAAAATTTTGACGGTTTCTGAACCATTCCTTAAATTCAAACTCCCATATCTCGCGAACGGATTGACGAACTCGAGAAATTCCTGTTGCATCTGAAAGTAGAAACTCGCCCGGATACAACGGTATGTGTATTTTCCCTAGGCAATAGAAGTTATTGGTTTCGAGTATCAGAATTTGCGAAAATTTTGATGGTTTCTCAACCATTCCTTAACTTCAAACTCCCATAACTCGCGAACGGATTGACGAACTCGAGAAATTCCTCTTGCACCTGAAAGTAGAAACTCGCCCGATTACAACGGTATAAGTATTTTTCCCCTCGGCAATAGTACTTATTGGTTTCGAGTATCAGACTTGCGAAAATTTTGATGGTTTCTCAACCATTCCTGAACTTCAAACGCCCATATCTCGCGAACGGATTGACGAACTCGAGAAATTCCTGCTGCATCTGAAGGTAGAAGCACGCCCGATTACAACGGTATGTGTATTTTTGCCCTAGGCAATAGTAGTTATTGTTTTCAAGTATCAGACTTGCGAAAATTTTGATGGTTTCTCAACCATTCCTTAACTTCAAACTCCCATATCTCGCGAACGGATTGACGAACTCGAGAAATTCCAGTTGCATCTGTAAGCAGAAACTCGCCCGATTACAATGGTATGTGGATTTTTTCCCTAGACCATAATAGTTGTTGGTTTCGAGTATCAGACTTGCGAAAATTTTGATGGTTTCTCAACCGTTCCTTAACTTCAAACTCCCATATCTCGCGAACGGATTGACGAACTCGAGAAATTCCTGTTGCATCTGAAAGTAGAAACTCGCCCGATTACAATGCTGTGTGTACTATTCCCCTAGGCCATTCCAGTTTTTGGTTTCGAGTATCAGACATGCGAAAATTTTGATGGTTTCTCAACCATTCCTTAACTTCAAACTCCCATATCTCGCGAACGGATTGACGAACTCGAGAAATTACTGTTGCATCTGAAAGTAGAAACTCGCCCGATTACAACGGTATATGTATTTTTCCCCTCGGCAATAGTACTTATTGGTTTCGAGTATCAGACTTGCGAAAATATAGATGGATTCTCAACCATTCCTTAACTTCAAACTCCCATATTTCGCGAACGGATTGACGAACTCGAGAAATTCCAGTTGCATCTGAAAGCAGAAACTCGCCCGATTACAATGGTATGTGTATTTTCCCTAGGCAATAGAAGTTATTGGTTTCGAGTATCAGACATGCGAAAATTTTGATGGTTTCTCAACCATTCCTTAACTTCAAACTCCCATATCTCGCGAACGGATTGACGAACTCGAGAAATTCCTGTTGCATCTGAAAGTAGAAACTCGCCCGATTACAACGGTATGTGTATTTTTGCCCTAGGCAGTAGTACTTATTGGTTTCGAGTATCAGATTTGCAAAAATTTTGACGGTTTCTGAACCATTCCTTAACTTCAAACTCCCATATCTCGCGAACGGATTGACGAACTCGAGAAATTCCTGTTGCATCTGAAAGTAGAAACTCGCCCGGATACAGCGGTATGTGTATTTTCCCTAGGCAATAGAAGTTATTGGTTTCGAGTATCAGACTTGCGAAAATTTTGATGGTTTCTCAACCATTCCTTAACTTCAAACTCCCATATCACGCGAACGGATTGACGAACTCGAGAAATTCCAGTTGCATCTGAAAGCAGAAACTCGCCCGATTACAACGGTATAAGCATTTTTCCCCTCGGCAATAGTACTTATTGGTTTCGAGTATCAGACTTGCGAAAATTTTGATGGTTTCGCAACCATTCCTGAACTTCAAACGCCCATATCTCTCGAACGGATTGACGAACTCGAGAAATTCCTGCTTCATCTGAAGGTAGAAGCACGCCCGATTACAAAGGTATGTGTATTTTTGCCCTAGGCAATAGTAGTTATTGGTTTCAAGTATCAGGCTTGCGAAAATTTTGATGGTTTCTCAACCATTCCTTAACTTCAAACTCCCATATCTCGCGAACGGATTGACGAACTCGAGAAATTCCTGCTGCATCTGAAAGCAGAAACTCGCCCGATTACAACGGTATGTGTATTTTTGCCCTAGGCAATTGTTGTTATTGGTTTCAAGTATCATACCAGCGAAAATTTTGATGGTTTCTCAACCATTCCTTAAATTCAAACTCCCATATCTCGCGAACGGATTGACGAACTCGAGAAATTCCTGCTGCATCTGAAAGCAGAAACTCGCCCGATTACAATGGTATGTGTATTTTTGCACTAGGCAAATCTAGTTATTGGTTTCGAGTATCAGATTTGCAAAAATTTTGACGGTTTCTTAACCATTCCTTAACTTCAAACTCCCATATCTCGCGAACGGATTGACGAACACGAGAAATTCCTGTTGCATCTGAAAGTAGAAACTCGCCCGGATACAACGGTATGTGTATTTTCCCTAGGCAATAGAAGTTATTGGTTTCGAGTATCAGACTTGCGAAAATTTTGATGGTTTCTCAACCATTCCTTAACTTCAAACTCCCATATCTCGCGAACGGATTGACGAACTCGAGAAATTCCTCTTGCATCTGAAAGTAGAAACTCGCCCGATTACAACGGTATAAGTATTTTTCCCCTCGGCAATAGCACTTATTGGTTTCGAGTATCAGACATGCGAAAATTTTGATGGTTTCTGAACCATACCTTAACTTCAAACTCCCATATCTCGCGAACGGATTGACGAACTCGAAATATTCCGGTTGCATCTGAAAGTAGAAACTCGCCCGATTACAACGGTATATGTATTTTTCCCCTCGGCAATAGTACTTATTGGTTTCGAGTATCAGACTTGCCAAAAATTTAGATGGATTCTCAACCATTCCTTAACTTCAAACTCCCATATCTCGCGAACGGATTGACGAACTCGAGAAATTCCTGTTGCATCTGAAAGTAGAAACTCGCCCGATTACAACGGTTTGTGTATTTGTACCCTAGGCAATTGTAGTTATTGGTTTCGAGTATCAGACCAGCGAAAATTTTGATGGTTTCTCAACCATTCCTTAACTTCAAACTCCCATATCTCGCGAACGGATTGACGAACTCGAGAAATTCCTGTTGCATCTGAAAGTAGAAACTCGCCCGATTACAACGGTATGTTTATTTTTGCCCTAGGCAATAGTACTTATTGGTTTCGAGTATCATACTTGCCAAAATTTTAATGATTTCTCAACCATTCCTTAACTTCAAACTCCCATATCTCGCGAACGGAATGACGAACTCTAGAAATTCCCGTTGCATCTGAGGGTAGAAGATCGCCCGATTACAACGGTATGTGTATTTTTCCCTACGCCATTCCAGTTATTGATTTCGAGTATCAGACTTGCGAAAATTTTGATGGTTCCTCAACCATTCCTTAACTCCAAACTCCCATATCTCGCAAAAGGATTGACGAACTCGAGAAATTCCTGTTGCATCTGAGAGTAGAAACTCGGCCGATTACAACGGTATGTGTATTTTTACCCTAGGCAATTGTAGTTATTGGTTTCGAGTATCAGACCTGCGAAAATTTTGATGGTTTCTCAACCATTCCTTAACTTCAAACTCCCATATCTCGCGAACGGATTGACGAACTCGAGAAATTCCTGTTGCATCTGAAAGTAGAAACTCGCCCGATTACAACGGTATGTGTATTTTTGCCCTAGGCAATAGTACTTATTGGTTTCGTGTATCAGACTTGCGAAAATTTAGATGGATTCTCAACCATTCCTTAACTTCAAACTCCCATATCTCGCGAACGGATTGACGAACTCGAGAAATTCCTGTTGCATCTGAGAGTAGAAACTCGCCCGATTACAACGGTATGTGTATTTTTACCCTAGGCAATTGTAGTTATTGGTTTCGAGTATCAGACCAGCGAAAATTTTGATGGTTTCTCAACCATTCCTTAATTCAAACTCCCATATCTCGCGAACGGATTGACGAACTCGAGAAATTCCTGTTGCATCTGAGAGTAGAAACTCGCCCGATTACAACGGTATGTGTATTTTTACCCTAGGCAATTGTAGTTATTGGTTTCGAGTATCAGACCAGCGAAAATTTTGATGGTTTCTCAACCATTCCTTAACTTCAAACTCCCATATCTCGCGAACGGATTGACGAACTCGAGAAATTCCTGTTGCATCTGAAAGTAGAAACTCGCCCGATTACAACGGTATGTGTATTTTTGCCCTAGGCAATAGTAGTTATTGTTTTCAAGTATCAGACTTGCGAAAATTTTGATGGTTTCTCAACCATTCCTTAACTTCAAACTCCCATATCTCGCGAACGGATTGACGAACTCGAGAAATTCCAGTTGCATCTGAAAGCAGAAACTCGCCCGATTACAATGGTATGTGGATTTTTGGCCTAGACCATAATAGTTGTTGGTTTCGAGTATCAGACTTGCGAAAATGTTGATGGTTTCTCAACCGTTCCTTAACTTCAAACTCCCATATCTCGCGAACGGATTGACGAACTCGAGAAATTCCTGTTGCATCTGAAAGTAGAAACTCGCCCGATTACAATGCTGTGTGTACTATTCCCCTAGGCCATTCCAGTTTTTGGTTTCGAGTATCAGACATGCGAAAAGTTTGATGGTTTCTCAACCATTCCTTAACTTCAAACTCCCATATCTCGCGAACGGATTGACGAACTCGAAATATTCCCGTTGCATCTGAAAGTAGAAACTCGCCCGATTACAACGGTATATGTATTTTTCCCCTCGGCGATAGTACTTATTGGTTTCGAGTATCAGACATGCGAAAATTTAGATGGATTCTCAACCATTCCTTAACTTCAAACTCCCATATTTCGCGAACGGATTGACGAACTCGAGAAATTCCAGTTGCATCTGAAAGCAGAAACTCGCCCGATTACAATGGTATGTCGATTTTTGCCCTAGGCCATAATAGTTATTGGTTTCGAGTATCAGACTTGTGAAAATTTTGATGATTTCTCAACCGTTCCTTAAATTCAAACTCCCATATCTCGCGAACGGATTGACGAACTCGAGAAATCCCTGTTGCATCCGAAAGTAGAAACTCGCCCGAATACAACGGTATGTGTATTTTCCCTAGGCAATAGAAGTTATTGGTTTCGAGTATCAGACATGCGAAAATTTTGATGGTTTCTCAACCATTCCTTAACTTCAAACTCCCATATCTCGCGAACGGATTGACGAACTCGAGAAATTCCTGTTGCATCTGAAAGTAGAAACTCGCCCGATTACAACGGTATGTGTATTTTTGCCCTAGGCAGTAGTACTTATTGGCTTCGAGTATCAGATTTGCAAAAATTTTGACGGTTTCTGAACCATTCCTTAACTTCAAACTCCCATATCTCGCGAACGGATTGACGAACTCGAGAAATTACTGTTGCATCTGAAAGTAGAAACTCGCCCGATTACAATGGTGTGCGTATTTTTGCCCTAGGACATAGTAGTTATTGGTTTCGAGTATCAGACTTGCGAAAATTTTGATGGTTTCTGAACCATTCCTTAACTTCAAACTCCCATATCTCGCGAACGGATTGACGAACTCGAGAAATTACTGTTGCATCTGAAAGTAGAAACTCGCCCGATTACAACGGTATATGTATTTTTCCCCTCGGCAATAGTACTTATTGGTTTCGAGTATCAGACTTGCGAAGATTTAGATGGATTCTCAACCATTCCTTAACTTCAAACTCCCATATCTCGCGAACGGATTGACGAACCCGAGAAATTCCTGTTGCATCTGAAAGTAGAAACTCGCCCGATTACAGTGGTATGTGTACTTTTCCCCTAGGCCATTCCAGTTTTTGGTTTCGAGTATCAGACTTGCGAAGATTTAGATGGATTCTCAACCATTCCTTAACTTCAAACTCCCATATTTCGCGAACGGATTGACGAACTCGAGAAATTCCAGTTGCATCTGAAAGCAGAAACTCGCCCGATTACAATGGTATGTGTATTTTCCCTAGGCAATAGAAGTTATTGGTTTCGAGTATCAGACATGCGAAAATTTTGATGGTTTCTCAACCATTCCTTAACTTCAAACTCCCATATCTCGCGAACGGATTGACGAACTCGAGAAATTCCTGTTGCATCTGAAAGTAGAAACTCGCCCGGATACAGCGGTATGTGTATTTTCCCTAGGCAATAGAAGTTATTGGTTTCGAGTATCAGACTTGCGAAAATTTTGATGGTTTCTCAACCATTCCTTAACTTCAAACTCCCATATCTCGCGAACGGATTGACGAACTCGAGAAATTCATCTTGCATCTGAAAGCAGAAACTCGCCCGATTACAACGGTATAAGTATTTTTCCCCTCGGCAATAGTACTTATTGGTTTCGAGTATCAGACTTGCGAAAATTTTGATGGTTTCGCAACCATTCCTGAACTTCAAACGCCCATATCTCTCGAACGGATTGACGAACTCGAGAAATTCCTGCTGCATCTGAAGGTAGAAGCACGCCCGATTACAAAGGTATGTGTATTTTAGCCCTCGGCAATAGTACTTATTGGTTTCGAGTATCAGACTTGCGAAAATTTTGATGGTTTCGCAACCATTCCTGAACTTCAAACGCCCATATCTCTCGAACGGATTGACGAACTCGAGAAATTCCTGCTGCATCTGAAGGTAGAAGCACGCCCGATTACAAAGGTATGTGTATTTTTGCCCTAGGCAATAGTAGTTATTGGTTTCAAGTATCAGACTTGCGAAAATTTTGATGGTTTCTCAACCATTCCTTAACTTCAAACTCCCATATCTCGCGAACGGATTGACGAAGTCGAGAAATTCCTGTTGCACCTGAAAGTAGAAACTCGCCCGATTACAACGGTATGTGTATTTTTGCCCTAGGCAATTGATGTTATTGGTTTCAAGTATCATACCAGCGAAAATTTTGATGGTTTCTCAACCATTCCTTAAATTCAAACTCCCATATCTCGCGAACGGATTGACGAACTCGAGAAATCCCTGTTGCATCCGAAAGTAGAAACTCGCCCGAATACAACGGTATGTGTATTTTCCCTAGGCCATAATAGTTATTGGTTTCGAGTATCAGACTTGTGAAAATTTTGATGATTTCTCAACCGTTCCTTAAATTCAAACTCCCATATCTCGCGAACGGATTGACGAACTCGAGAAATCCCTGTTGCATCCGAAAGTAGAAACTCGTCCGAATACAACGGTATGTGTATTTTCCCTAGGCAATAGAAGTTATTGGTATCGAGTATCAGACATGCGAAAATTTTGATGGTTTCTCAACCATTCCTTAACTTCAAGCTGCCATATTTCGCGAACGGATTGCCGAATCCGAAAAACTTCTATTGCACCTGAAAGTAGAAGCTCTCCCGATTACAAGGCTATGTGTATTTTTCCCCTAGGCCATTGTAGTTATTGGTTTCGAGTATCAGACTTGGGAAGATTTAGATGGATTCTCAACCATTCCTTAACTTCAAACTCCCATATCTCGCGAACGGATTGACGAAATCGAGAAATTCCTGTTGCATCTGAAAGTCGAAACTCGCCCGAATACAACGGTATGTGTATTTTCCCTAGGCAATAGAAGTTATTGGTTTCGAGTACCAGACATGCGAAAATTTTGATGGTTTCTCAACCATTCCTTAACTTCAAACTCCCATATCTCGCGAATGGATTGACGAACTCGAGAAATTCCTGTTGCATCTGAAAGTAGAAACTCACCCCATTACAATGCTGTGTGTACGATTCCCCTAGGCCATTCCAGTTTTTGGTTTCGAGTATCAGACATGCGAAAATTTTGATGGTTTCTCAACCATTCCTTAACTTCAAACTCCCATATCTCGCGAACGGATTGACGAACTCGAAATAATACGGTTACATCTGAAAGTAGAAACTCGCCCGATTACAAAGGTATGTGTATTTTTCCCCTAGGCCTTTGTAGTTATTGGTTTCGAGTTTCAGACTTGCGAAAATTTTGATGGTTCCTCAACCATTCCTTAACTTCAAACTCCCATATCTCGCGAAAGGATTGACGAACTCGAGAAATTCCTGTGGCGTCTGAAAGTAGAAACTCGCTCGATTACAAAGGTATGTGTATTTTTCCCCTAGGCCTTTGTAGTTATTGGTGTCGAGTATCAGACTTGCGAAAATTTTGATGGTTTCTCAACCATTCCTTAACTTCAAGCTGCCATATTTCGCGAACGGATTGCCGAATCCGAAAATTTTCTATTGCATCTGAAAGTAGAAGCTCTCCCGATTACAATGCTATGTGTATCTTTCCCCTAGGCCATTGTAGTTATTGGTTTCGAGTATCAGACTTGCGAAGATTTAGATGGATTCTCAACCATTCCTTAACTTCAAACTCCCATATCTCGCGAACGGATTGACGAACCCGAGAAATTCCTGTTGCATCTGAAAGTAGAAACTCGCCCGATTACAGTGGTATGTGTACTTTTCCCCTAGGCCATTCCAGTTTTTGGTTTCGAGTATCAGACTTGCGAAAATTTTGATGGTTCCTCAACCATTCCTTAACTTCAAACTCCCATATCTCGCGAAAGGATTGACGAACTCGAGAAATTCCTGTTGCATCTGAAAGTAGAAACTCACCCGATTACAATGGGGTGTGTACTGTTCCCCTAGGCCATTCCGGTTTTTGGTTTCGAGTATCAGACTTGCGAAAATTATGATGGTTCCTCAACCATTCCTTAACTTCAAACTCCCATATCTCGCGAACGGATTGACGAACTCGAGAAATTCGTGCTGCATCTGAAAGCAGAAACTCGCCCGATTACAACAGTATGTGTATTTTTGCCCTAGGCAATTGTAGTTATTGTTTTCGAGTATCAGATTTGCAAAAATTTTGACGGTTTCTGAACCATTCCTTAACTTCAAACTCCCATATCTCGCGAACGGATTGACGAACTCGAGAAATTCCTGTTGCATCTGAAAGTAGAAACTCGCCCGAATACAACGCTATGTGTATTTTTCCCCTAGGCCATTGTAGTTATTGGTTTCGAGTATCAGACTTGCGAAAATTTAGATGGATTCTCAACCATTCCTTAACTTCAAACTCCCATATCTCGCGAACGGATTGACGAACTCGAGAAATTCCTGTTGCATCTGAAAGTAAAAACTCGCCCGAATACAACGGTATGTGTATTTTTGCCCTAGGCAATAGAAGTTATTGGTTTCGAGTATCAGACTTGCGAAAATTTTGATGGTTTCTCAACCATTCCTTAACTTCAAACTCCCATATCTCGCGAACGGATTGACGAACTCGAGAAATTCCTGCTGCATCTGAAAGCAGAAACTCGCCCGATTACAACGGTATGTGTAGTTTTGCCCTAGGCAATTGTAGTTATTGTTTTCGAGTATCAGATTTGCAAAAATTTTGATGGTTTCTCAACCATTCCTTAATTTCAAAATCCCATATCTCGCGAACGGATTGACGAACTCGAGAAATTCCTGTTGCATCTGAAAGTAGAAACTCGCCCGAATACAACGGTATGTGTATTTTCCCCTAGGCCATTCCAGTTATTGGTTTCGAGTATCGGACCAGCGAAAATTTTGATGGTTCCTCAACCATTCCTTAACTTCAAACTCCAATATCTCGCGAACGGATTGCCGAATCCGAAAAATTTCTATTGCATTTGAAAGTAGAAGCTCTCCCGATTACAAGGCTATGTGTATTTTTCCCCTAGGCCATTGTAGTTATTGCTTTCGGGTATCAGACTTGCGAAAATTTTGATAGTTCCTCAACCATTCCTTAACTTCAAACTCCCATATCTCGCGAACGGATTGACGAACTCGAGAAATTCCTGTTGCATCTGAAGGTAGAAGTTCGCCCGATTACAACGGTATGTGTATTTTTGCCCTGGGCCATCGCAGTTATTGGTTTCGAGTATCAGACTTGCGAAAATTTTGATGGTTTCTCAACCATTCCGTAACTTCAAACTCCTATATCTCGCGAACGGATTGACGAACTCCAGAAATTCCTTTTGCATCTGAAAGTAGAAACTCGCCCGATTACTACGGTATGTCTATTTTCCCTAGGCAATAGAAGTTATTGGTTTCGAGTATCAGACATGCAAAAATTTTGATGGTTTCTCAACCAATCCTTAACTTCAAACTCCCATATCTCGCGAACGGATTGACGAACTCGAGAAATTCCTGCTGCATCTGAATGCAGAAACTCGCCCGATTACAACAGTATGTGTATTTTTGCCCTAGGCAATTGTAGTTATTGGTTTCGAGTATCAGATTTGCAAAAATTTTGACGGTTTCTCAACCAATCCTTAAATTCAAACTCCCATATCTCGCGAACGGATAACCAACTCGAGAAATTCCAGTTGCATCTGAAAGCATAATCTCGCCCGATTACAATGGTATGTGTATTTTTGCCCTAGGCCATAGCAGTTATTGGTTTCGAGTATCAGACTTGCGAAAATTTTGATGGTTTCTCAACCATTCCTTAACTTCAAACTCCCATATCTCGCGAATGGATTGACGAACTCGAGAAATTACTGTTGCATCTGAAAGTAGAAATTCACCCGATTACAATGGAGTGTGTACTTTTCTCCTAGGCCATTCCAGTTATTGGTTTCGAGTATCAGACCAGCGAAAATTTTGATGGTTCCTCAACCATTCCTTAACTTCAAACTCCCATATCTCCGAACGGATTGACGAACTCGAGAAATTCCTGTTGCATCTGAAGGTAGAAGATCGCCCGATTACAATGGTATGTGTATTTTTGCCCTAGGCCATAGCAGTTATTGGTTTCGAGAATCAGACTTGCGAAAATTTTGATGGTTTCTAAACCATTCCTTAACTCCAAACTCCCATATCTCGCCAACGGATTGACGAATTCGAGAAATTCCTGTTGCATCTGAAGGTAGAAACTCGCCCGATTACAGCGGTATGTGTATTTCTGCCCTAGGCAATAGTAGTTTTTGGTTTCGAGTATCAGACTTACGAAAATTTTGATGGTTTCTCAACCATTCCTTAACTTCAAGCTGCCATATTTCGCGAACGGATTGCCGAATCCGAAAAATTTCTATTGCATCTGAAAGTAGAAGCTCTCCCGATTACAACGCTCTGTATTTTTTTCCCCTAGGCAATAGAAGTTATTGGTTTCAAGTATCAGACTTGCGAAAATTTTGATGGTTTCTCAACCATTTATTAACTTCAAACTCCCATATCTCGCGAACGGATTGACGAACTCGAGAAATTCCTGTTGCATCTGAAAGCAGAAACTAGTCCGATTACAATGGTGTGTGTATTTTTGCCCTAGGACATAGTAGTTATTGGTTTCGAGTATCAGACTTACTAAAATTTTGATGGTTTCTCAACCATTCCGTAACTTCAAACTCCTATATCTCGCGAACGGATTGACGAACTCGAGAAATTCCTGTTGCATCTGAAAGCAGAAACTAGCCCGATTACAATGGTATGTGTACTTTTCCCCTAGGCCATTGTAGTTATTGGTTTCGGGTATCAGACATGCAAAATTTTGATGGTTTCTCAACCATTCCTTAACTTCAAACTCCCATATCTCGCGAACGGATTGACGAACTCGAGAAATTCCTGCTGCATCTGAAAGTAGAAGCTCGCCCGATTACAACGGTATGTGTATTTTTGCCCTAGGCAATAGTAGTTATTGGTTTCGAGTATCAGACTTGCGAAAATTTTGATGGTTTCTCAACCATTCCTTAACTTCAAGCTGCCATATTTCGCGAACGGATTGCCGAATCCGAAAAACTTCTATTGCACCTGAAAGTAGAAGCTCTCCCGATTACAAGGCTATGTGTATTTTTCCCCTAGGCCATTGTAGTTATTGGTTTCGAGTATCAGACTTGCGAAGATTTAGATGGATTCTCAACCATTCCTTAACTTCAAACTCCCATATCTCGCGAACGGATTGACGAAATCGAGAAATTCCTGTTGCATCTGAAAGTCGAAACTCGCCCGAATACAACGGTATGTGTATTTTCCCTAGGCAATAGAAGTTATTGGTTTCGAGTATCAGACATGCGAAAATTTTGATGGTTTCTCAACCATTCCTTAACTTCAAACTCCCATATCTCGCGAATGGATTGACGAACTCGAGAAATTCCTGTTGCATCTGAAAGTAGAAACTCACCCCATTACAATGCTGTGTGTACGATTCCCCTAGGCCATTCCAGTTTTTGGTTTCGAGTATCAGACATGCGAAAATTTTGATGGTTTCTCAACCATTCCTTAACTTCAAACTCCCATATCTCGCGAACGGATTCACGAACTGGTAATAATACGGTTACATCTGAAAGTAGAAACTCGCCCGATTACAAAGGTATGTGTATTTTTCCCCTAGGCCTTTGTAGTTATTGGTTTCGAGTTTCAGACTTGCGAAAATTTTGATGGTTCCTCAACCATTCCTTAACTTCAAACTCCCATATCTCGCGAAAGGATTGACGAACTCGAGAAATTCCTGTGGCGTCTGAAAGTAGAAACTCGCTCGATTACAAAGGTATGTGTATTTTTCCCCTAGGCCTTTGTAGTTATTGGTGTCGAGTATCAGACTTGCGAAAATTTTGATGGTTTCTCAACCATTCCTTAACTTCAAGCTGCCATATTTCGCGAACGGATTGCCGAATCCGAAAATTTTCTATTGCATCTGAAAGTAGAAGCTCTCCCGATTACAATGCTATGTGTATCTTTCCCCTAGGCCATTGTAGTTATTGGTTTCGAGTATCAGACTTGCGAAGATTTAGATGGATTCTCAACCATTCCTTAACTTCAAACTCCCATATCTCGCGAACGGATTGACGAACCCGAGAAATTCCTGTTGCATCTGAAAGTAGAAACTCGCCCGATTACAGTGGTATGTGTACTTTTCCCCTAGGCCATTCCAGTTTTTGGTTTCGAGTATCAGACTTGCGAAAATTTTGATGGTTCCTCAACCATTCCTTAACTTCAAACTCCCATATCTCGCGAAAGGATTGACGAACTCGAGAAATTCCTGTTGCATCTGAAAGTAGAAACTCACCCGATTACAATGGGGTGTGTACTGTTCCCCTAGGCCATTCCGGTTTTTGGTTTCGAGTATCAGACTTGCGAAAATTATGATGGTTCCTCAACCATTCCTTAACTTCAAACTCCCATATCTCGCGAACGGATTGACGAACTCGAGAAATTCGTGCTGCATCTGAAAGCAGAAACTCGCCCGATTACAACAGTATGTGTATTTTTGCCCTAGGCAATTGTAGTTATTGTTTTCGAGTATCAGATTTGCAAAAATTTTGACGGTTTCTGATCCATTCCTTAACTTCAAACTCCCATATCTCGCGAACGGATTGACGAACTCGAGAAATTCCTGTTGCATCTGAAAGTAGAAACTCGCCCGAATACAAAGGTATGTGTATTTTTCCCCTAGGCCTTTGTAGTTATTGGTTTCGAGTTTCAGACTTGCGAAAATTTTGATGGTTCCTCAACCATTCCTTAACTTCAAACTCCCATGTCTCGCGAAAGGATTGACGAACTCGAGAAATTCCTGTTGCATCTGAAAGTAGAAACTCGCTCGATTACAAAGGTATGTGTATTTTTCCCTAGGGCTTTGTAGTTATTGGTTTCGAGTATCAGACTTGCGAAAATTTTGATGGTTCCTGAACCATTCCTAAACTTCAAGCTGCCATATTTCGCGAACGGATTGCCGAATCCGAAAAATTTCTATTGCATCTGAAAGTAGAAGCTCTCCCGATTACAACGCTATGTGTATTTTTCCCCTAGGCCATTGTAGTTATTGGTTTCGAGTATCAGACTTGCGAAAATTTAGATGGATTCTCAACCATTCCTTAACTTCAAACTCCCATATCTCGCGAACGGATTGACGAACTCGAGAAATTCCTGTTGCATCTGAAAGTAAAAACTCGCCCGAATACAACGGTATGTGTATTTTTGCCCTAGGCAATAGAAGTTATTGGTTTCGAGTATCAGACTTGCGAAAATTTTGATGGTTTCTCAACCATTCCTTAACTTCAAACTCCCATATCTCGCGAACGGATTGACGAACTCGAGAAATTCCTGCTGCATCTGAAAGCAGAAACTCGCCCGATTACAACGGTATGTGTAGTTTTGCCCTAGGCAATTGTAGTTATTGTTTTCGAGTATCAGATTTGCAAAAATTTTGATGGTTTCTCAACCATTCCTTAATTTCAAAATCCCATATCTCGCGAACGGATTGACGAACTCGAGAAATTCCTGTTGCATCTGAAAGTAGAAACTCGCCCGAATACAACGGTATGTGTATTTTCCCCTAGGCCATTCCAGTTATTGGTTTCGAGTATCAGACCAGCGAAAATTTTGATGGTTCCTCAACCATTCCTTAACTTCAAACTCCAATATCTCGCGAACGGATTGCCGAATCCGAAAAATTTCTATTGCATTTGAAAGTAGAAGCTCTCCCGATTACAAGGCTATGTGTATTTTTCCCCTAGGCCATTGTAGTTATTGCTTTCGGGTATCAGACTTGCGAAAATTTTGATGGTTCCTCAACCATTCCTTAACTTCAAACTCCCATATCTCGCGAACGGATTGACGAACTCGAGAAATTCCTGTTGCATCTGAAAGTAGAATCTCGCCCGAATACAAAGGTATGTGTATTTTTCCCCTAGGCCTTTGTAGTTATTGGTTTCGAGTATCAGACTTGCGAAAATTTTGATGGTTTCTGAACCATTCCTTAACTTCAAGCTGCCATATTTCGCGAACGGATTGCCGAATCCGAAAAATTTCTATTGCATCTGAAAGTAGAAGCTCTCCCGATTACAACGCTATGTGTATTTTTCCCCTAGGCCATTGTAGTTATTGGTTTCGAGTATCAGACTTGCGAAAATTTAGATGGATTCTCAACCATTCCTTAACTTCAAACTCCCATATCTCGCGAACGGATTGACGAACTCGAGAAATTCCTGTTGCATCTGAAAGTAAAAACTCGCCCGAATACAACGGTATGTGTATTTTTGCTCTAGGCAATAGAAGTTATTGGTTTCGAGTATCAGACTTGCGAAAATTTTGATGGTTTCTCCCACCATTCCTTAACTTCAAACTCCCATATCTCGCGAACGGATTGACGAACTCGAGAAATTCCTGCTGCATCTGAAAGCAGAAACTCGCACGATTACAACGGTATGTGTAGTTTTGCCCTAGGCAATTGTAGTTATTGTTTTCGAGTATCAGATTTGCAAAAATTTTGATGGTTTCTCAACCATTCCTTAATTGCAAAATCCCATATCTCGCGACCGGATTGACGAACTCGAGAAATTCCTGTTGCATCTGAAAGTAGAAACTCGCCCGAATACAACGGTATGTGTATTTTCCCCTAGGCCATTCCAGTTATTGGTTTCGAGTATCAGACCAGCGAAAATTTTGATGGTTCCTCAACCATTCCTTAACTTCAAACTCCAATATCTCGCGAACGGATTGCCGAATCCGAAAAATTTCTATTGCATTTGAAAGTAGAAGCTCTCCCGATTACAAGGCTATGTGTATTTTTCCCCTAGGCCATTGTAGTTATTGCTTTCGGGTATCAGACTTGCGAAAATTTTGATGGTTCCTCAACCATTCCTTAACTTCAAACTCCCATATCTCGCGAACGGATTAACGAACTCGAGAAATTCCTGTTGCATCTGAAAGTAGAATCTCGCCCGAATACAAAGGTATGTGTATTTTTCCCCTAGGCCTTTGTAGTTATTGGTTTCGAGTATCAGACTTGCGAAAATTTTGATGGTTTCTGAACCATTCCTTAACTTCAAGCTGCCATATTTCGCGAACGGATTGCCGAATCCGAAAAATTTCTATTGCATCTGAAAGTAGAAGCTCTCCCGATTACAACGCTATGTGTATTTTTCCCCTAGGCCATTGTAGTTATTGGTTTCGAGTATCAGACTTGCGAAAATTTAGATGGATTCTCAACCATTCCTTAACTTCAAACTCCCATATCTCGCGAACGGATTGACGAACTCGAGAAATTCCTGTTGCATCTGAAAGTAAAAACTCGCCCGAATACAACGGTATGTGTATTTTTGCCCTAGGCAATAGAAGTTATTGGTTTCGAGTATCAGACTTGCGAAAATTTTGATGGTTTCTCCCACCATTCCTTAACTTCAAACTCCCATATCTCGCGAACGGATTGACGAACTCGAGAAATTCCTGCTGCATCTGAAAGCAGAAACTCGCACGATTACAACGGTATGTGTAGTTTTGCCCTAGGCAATTGTAGTTATTGTTTTCGAGTATCAGATTTGCAAAAATTTTGATGGTTTCTCAACCATTCCTTAATTGCAAAATCCCATATCTCGCGAACGGATTGACGAACTCGAGAAATTCCTGTTGCATCTGAAAGTAGAAACTCGCCCGAATACAACGGTATGTGTATTTTCCCCTAGGCCATTCCAGTTATTGGTTTCGAGTATCAGACCAGCGAAAATTTTGATGGTTCCTCAACCATTCCTTAACTTCAAACTCCAATATCTCGCGAACGGATTGCCGAATCCGAAAAATTTCTATTGCATTTGAAAGTAGAAGCTCTCCCGATTACAAGGCTATGTGTATTTTTCCCCTAGGCCATTGTAGTTATTGCTTTCGGGTATCAGACTTGCGAAAATTTTGATGGTTCCTCAACCATTCCTTAACTTCAAACTCCCATATCTCGCGAACGGATTGACGAACTCGAGAAATTCCTGTTGCATCTGAAAGTAGAATCTCGCCCGAATACAAAGGTATGTGTATTTTTCCCCTAGGCCTTTGTAGTTATTGGTTTCGAGTATCAGACTTGCGAAAATTTTGATGGTTTCTGAACCATTCCTTAACTTCAAGCTGCCATATTTCGCGAACGGATTGCCGAATCCGAAAAATTTCTATTGCATCTGAAAGTAGAAGCTCTCCCGATTACAACGCTATGTGTATTTTTCCCCTAGGCCATTGTAGTTATTGGTTTCGAGTATCAGACTTGCGAAAATTTAGATGGATTCTCAACCATTCCTTAACTTCAAACTCCCATATCTCGCGAACGGATTGACGAACTCGAGAAATTCCTGTTGCATCTGAAAGTAAAAACTCGCCCGAATACAACGGTATGTGTATTTTTGCCCTAGGCAATAGAAGTTATTGGTTTCGAGTATCAGACTTGCGAAAATTTTGATGGTTTCTCAACCATTCCTTAACTTCAAACTCCCATATCTCGCGAACGGATTGACGAACTCGAGAAATTCCTGCTGCATCTGAAAGCAGAAACTCGCCCGATTACAACGGTATGTGTAGTTTTGCCCTAGGCAATTGTAGTTATTGTTTTCGAGTATCAGATTTGCAAAAATTTTGATGGTTTCTCAACCATTCCTTAATTGCAAAATCCCATATCTCGCGAACGGATTGACGAACTCGAGAAATTCCTGTTGCATCTGAAAGTAGAAACTCGCCCGAATACAACGGTATGTGTATTTTCCCTAGGCAATAGAAGTTTTTGGTTTCGAGTATCAGACTTGCGAAAATTTTGATGGTTTCTCAACCATTCCTTAACTTCAAACTCCTATATCTCGCGAACGGATTGACGAACTCGAGAAATTCCTGTTGCATCTGAAGGTAGAAGATCGCCCGATTACAACGGTATGTGTATTTTTTCCCTGGGCCATCGCAGTTATTCGTTTCGAGTATCAGACTTGCGAAAATTATGATGGTTTCTCAACCATTCCGTAACTTCAAACTCCTATATCTCGCGAACGGATTGACGAACTCGAGAAATTCCTTTTGCATCTGAAAGTAGAAACTCGCCCGATTACTACGGTATGTCTATTTTCCCTAGGCAATAGAAGTTATTGGTTTCGAGTATCAGACATGCAAAAATTTTGATGGTTTCTCAACCAATCCTTAACTTCAAACTCCCATATCTCGCGAACGGATTGACGAACTCGTGAAATTCCTGCTGCATCTGAAAGCAGAAACTCGCCCGATTACAACAGTATGTGTATTTTTGCCCTAGGCAATTGTAGTTATTGGTTTCGAGTATCAGATTTGCAAAAATTTTGACGGTTTCTCAACCAATCCTTAAATTCAAACTCCCATATCTCGCGAACGGATTACCAACTCGAGAAATTCCAGTTGCATCTGAAAGCATAATCTCGCCCGATTACAATGGTATGTGTATTTTTGCCCTAGGCCATAGCAGTTATTGGTTTCGAGTATCAGACTTGCGAAAATTTTGATGGTTTCTCAACCATTCCTTAAGTTCAAACTCCCATATCTCGCGAATGGATTGACGAACTCGAGAAATTACTGTTGCATCTGAAAGTAGAAATTCACCCGATTACAATGGAGTGTGTACTTTTCTCCTAGGCCATTCCAGTTATTGGTTTCGAGTATCAGACCAGCGAAAATTTTGATGGTTCCTCAACCATTCCTTAACTTCAAACTCCCATATCTCCGAACGGATTGACGAACTCGAGAAATTCCTGTTGCATCTGAAGGTAGAAGATCGCCCGATTACAAAGGTATGTGTATTTTTCCCCTAGGCCTTTGTAGTTATTGGTTTCGAGTATCAGACTTGCGAAAATTTTGATGGTTTCTGAACCATTCCTTAACTTCAAGCTGCCATATTTCGCGAACGGATTGCCGAATCCGAAAAATTTCTATTGCATCTGAAAGTAGAAGCTCTCCCGATTACAACGCTATGTGTATTTTTCCCCTAGGCCATTGTAGTTATTGGTTTCGAGTATCAGACTTGCGAAAATTTAGATGGATTCTCAACCATTCCTTAACTTCAAACTCCCATATCTCGCGAACGGATTGACGAACTCGAGAAATTCCTGTTGCATCTGAAAGTAAAAACTCGCCCGAATACAACGGTATGTGTATTTTTGCCCTAGGCAATAGAAGTTATTGGTTTCGAGTATCAGACTTGCGAAAATTTTGATGGTTTCTCAACCATTCCTTAACTTCAAACTCCCATATCTCGCGAACGGATTGACGAACTCGAGAAATTCCTGCTGCATCTGAAAGCAGAAACTCGCCCGATTACAACGGTATGTGTAGTTTTGCCCTAGGCAATTGTAGTTATTGTTTTCGAGTATCAGATTTGCAAAAATTTTGATGGTTTCTCAACCATTCCTTAATTGCAAAATCCCATATCTCGCGAACGGATTGACGAACTCGAGAAATTCCTGTTGCATCTGAAAGTAGAAACTCGCCCGAATACAACGGTATGTGTATTTTCCCTAGGCAATAGAAGTTTTTGGTTTCGAGTATCAGACTTGCGAAAATTTTGATGGTTTCTCAACCATTCCTTAACTTCAAACTCCTATATCTCGCGAACGGATTGACGAACTCGAGAAATTCCTGTTGCATCTGAAGGTAGAAGATCGCCCGATTACAACGGTATGTGTTTTTTTTCCCTGGGCCATCGCAGTTATTCGTTTCGAGTATCAGACTTGCGAAAATTATGATGGTTTCTCAACCATTCCGTAACTTCAAACTCCTATATCTCGCGAACGGATTGACGAACTCGAGAAATTCCTTTTGCATCTGAAAGTAGAAACTCGCCCGATTACTACGGTATGTCTATTTTCCCTAGGCAATAGAAGTTATTGGTTTCGAGTATCAGACATGCAAAAATTTTGATGGTTTCTCAACCAATCCTTAACTTCAAACTCCCATATCTCGCGAACGGATTGACGAACTCGTGAAATTCCTGCTGCATCTGAAAGCAGAAACTCGCCCGATTACAACAGTATGTGTATTTTTGCCCTAGGCAATTGTAGTTATTGGTTTCGAGTATCAGATTTGCAAAAATTTTGACGGTTTCTCAACCAATCCTTAAATTCAAACTCCCATATCTCGCGAACGGATTACCAACTCGAGAAATTCCAGTTGCATCTGAAAGCATAATCTCGCCCGATTACAATGGTATGTGTATTTTTGCCCTAGGCCATAGCAGTTATTGGTTTCGAGTATCAGACTTGCGAAAATTTTGATGGTTTCTCAACCATTCCTTAAGTTCAAACTCCCATATCTCGCGAATGGATTGACGAACTCGAGAAATTACTGTTGCATCTGAAAGTAGAAATTCACCCGATTACAATGGAGTGTGTACTTTTCTCCTAGGCCATTCCAGTTATTGGTTTCGAGTATCAGACCAGCGAAAATTTTGATGGTTCCTCAACCATTCCTTAACTTCAAACTCCCATATCTCCGAACGGATTGACGAACTCGAGAAATTCCTGTTGCATCTGAAGGTAGAAGATCGCCCGATTACAATGGTATGTGTATTTTTGCCATAGGCCATAGCAGTTATTGGTTTCGAGAATCAGACTTGCGACAATTTTGATGGTTTCTAAACCATTCCTTAACTCCAAACTCCCATATCTCGCCAACGGATTGACGAATTCGAGAAATTCCTGTTGCATCTGAAGGTAGAAACTCGCCCGATTACAGCGGTATGTGTATTTCTGCCCTAGGCAATAGTAGTTTTTGGTTTCGAGTATCAGACTTACGAAAATTTTGATGGTTTCTCAACCATTCGTTAACTTCAAGCTGCCATATTTCGCGAACGGATTGCCGAATCCGAAAAATTTCTATTGCATCTGAAAGTAGAAGCTCTCCCGATTACAACGCTATGTATATTTTTCCCCTAGGCAATAGAAGTTATTGGTTTCGAGTATCAGACTTACTAAAATTTTGATGGTTTCTCAACCATTCCGTAACTTCAAACTCCTATATCTCGCGAACGGATGACGAACTCGAGAAATTCCTGTTGCATCTGAAAGCAGAAACTAGCCCGATTACAATGGTATGTGTACTTTTCCCCTAGGCCATTGTAGTTATTGGTTTCGGGTATCAGACATGCAAAATTTTGATGGTTTCTCAACCATTCCTTAACTTCAAACTCCCATATCTCGCGAACGGATTGACGAACTCGAGAAATTCCTGTTGCATCTGAAAGCAGAAACTCGTCCGATTACAATGGTGTGTGTATTTTTGCCCTAGGACATAGTAGTTATTGGTTTCGAGTATCAGACTTACTAAAATTTTGATGGTTTTTCAACCATTCCGTAACTTCAAACTCCTATATCTCGCGAACGGATTGACGAACTCGAGAAATTCCTGTTGCATCTGAAAGCAGAAACTCGCCCGATTACAATGGTATGTGTACTTTTCCCCTAGGCCATTGTAGTTATTGGTTTCGGATATCAGACATGCAAAATTTTGATGGTTTCTCAACCATTCCTTAACTTCAAACTCCCATATCTCGCGAACGGATTGACGAACTCGAGAAATTCCTGTTGCATGTGAAAGCAGAACCTCGCCCGATTACAATGGTGTGCGTATTTTTGCCCTAGGACATAGTAGTTATTGGTTTCGAGTATCAGACTTGCGAAAATTTTGATGGTTTCTGAACCATTCCTTAACTTCAAACTACCATATCTCGCGAACGGATTGACGAACTCGAGAAATTCCTGTTGCATCTGAAAGTAGAAACTCGCCCGAATACAACGGTATGTGTATTTTTGCCCTAGGCAATAGAAGTTATTGGTTTCGAGTATCAGACTTGCGAAAATTTTGATGGTTTCTCAACCGTGCCATAACCTCAAACTCCCATATCTCGCGAACGGATTGACGAACTCGAGAAATTCCTGCTGCATCTGAAGGTAGAAGCTCGCCCGATTACAGCGGTATGTGTATTTCTGCCCTAGGCAATAGTAGTTTTTGGTTTCGAGTATCAGACTTACGAAAATTTTGATGGTTTCTCAACCATTCCTTAACTTCAAACTCCCATATCTCGCGAACGGAATGACGAACTCGAGAAATTCCTGCTGCATCTGAAAGCAGAAACTCGCCCGATTACAACGGTATGTGTATTTTTCCCCTAGGCCTTTGTAGTTATTGGTTTCGAGTATCAGACTTGCGAAAATTTTGATGGTTTCTCTACCATTCCTTAACTTCAAACTCCCATATCTCGCGAACGGATTGACGAACTCGAGAAATTCCTGCTGCATCTGAAAGCAGAAACTCGCCCGATTACAACAGTATGTGTATTTTTGCCCTAGGCAATTGTAGTTATTGGTTTCGAGTATCAGACTTGCGAAAATTTTGATGGTTTCTCAACCATTTATTAACTTCAAACTCCCATATCTGGCGAACGGATTGACGAACTCGTGAAATTCCTGTTGCATCTGAAAGCAGAAACTCGTCCGATTACAATGGTGTGTGTATTTTTGCCCTAGGACATAGTAGTTATTGGTTTCGAGTATCAGACTTACTAAAATTTTGATGGTTTCTCAACCATTCCGTAACTTCAAACTCCTATATCTCGCGAACGGATTGACGAACTCGAGAAATTCCTGTTGCATCTGAAAGCAGAAACTCGCCCGATTACAATGGTATGTGTACTTTTCCCCTAGGCCATTGTAGTTATTGGTTTCGAGTATCAGACATGCAAAATTTTGATGGTTTCTCAACCATTCCTTAACTTCAAACTCCCATATCTCGCGAACGGATTGACGAACTCGAGAAATTCCTGTTGCATGTGAAAGCAGAAACTCGCCCGATTACAATGGTGTGCGTATTTTTGCCCTAGGACATAGTAGTTATTGGTTTCGAGTATCAGACAAGCAAAAATTTTGATGGTTTCTCAACCAATCCTTAAATTCAAACTCCTATATCTCGCGAACGGATTGACGAACTCGAGAAATTCCTGCTGCATCTGAAAGCAGAAACTCGCCCGATTACAACGGTATGTGTATTTTTGCCCTAGGCAATTGTAATTATTGTTTTCGAGTATCAGATTTGCAAAAATTTTGACGGTTTCTGAACCATTCCTTAACTTCAAACACCCATATCTCGCTAACGGATTGACGAACTCGAGAAATTCCTGTTGCATCTGAAAGCAGAAACTCGCCCGATTACAATGGTGTGTGTATTTTTGCCCTAGGACATAGTAGTTATTGGTTTCGAGTATCAGACATGCAAAATTTTGATGGTTTCTCAACCATTCCTTGACTTCAAACTCCCATATCTCGCGAACGGATTGACGAACTCGAGAAATTCCTGTTGCATGTGAAAGCAGAAACTCGCCCGATTACAATGGTGTGCGTATTTTTGCCCTAGGACATAGTAGTTATTGGTTTCGAGTATCAGACAAGCAAAAATTTTGATGGTTTCTCAACCATTCCTTAACTTCAAACTCCTATATCTCGCGAACGGATTGACGAACTCGAGAAATTCCTGTTGCATCTGAAGGTAGAAGATCGCCCGATTACAACGGTATGTGTATTTTTGCCCTGGGCCATCGCAGTTATTGGTTTCGAGTATCAGACTTGCGAAAATTTGGATGGTTTCTCAACTATTCCTTAATTTCAAACTCCCATATCTCGCGAACGTATTGACGAACTCGAGAAATTCCTGTTTCATCTGAAAGTAGAAACTCGCCCGAATACAACGGTATGTGTATTCTTGCCCTAGGCAATAAAAGTTATTGGTTTCGAGTATCAGACTTGCGAAAATTTTGATGGTTTCTCAACCAATCCTTAAATTCAAACTCCCATATCTCGCGAACGGATTACCAACTCGAGAAATTCCAGTTGCATCTGAAAGCATAATCTCGCCCGATTACAATGGTATGTGTATTTTTGCCCTAGGCCATAGCAGTTATTGGTTTCGAGTATCAGACTTGCGAAAATTTTGATGGTTTCTCAACCATTCCTTAACTTCAAACTCCCATATCTCGCGAATGGATTGACGAACTCGAGAAATTCCTGTTGCATCTGAAAGCAGAAACTCGCCCGATTACAATGGTATGTGTACTTTTCCCCTAGGCCATTGTAGTTATTGGTTTCGGATATCAGACATGCAAAATTTTGATGGTTTCTCAACCATTCCTTAACTTCAAACTCCCATATCTCGCGAACGGATTGACGAACTCGAGAAATTCCTGTTGCATGTGAAAGCAGACACTCGCCCGATTACAATGGTGTGCGTATTTTTGCCCTAGGACATAGTAGTTATTGGTTTCGAGTATCAGACTTGCGAAAATTTTGATGGGTTCTCAACCATTCCTTAACTTCAAACTCCCATATCTCGCGAACGGATTGACGAACTCTAGAAATTCCTTCTGCATCTGAAAGCAAAGACTCGCCCGATTACAACAGTATGTGTATTTTTGCCCTAGGCAATTGTAGTTAATGGTTTCGAGTATCAGATTTGCAAAAATTTTGACGGTTTCTGAACCATTCCTTAACTTCAAACTACCATATCTCGCGAACGGATTGACGAACTCGAGAAATTCCTGTTGCATCTGAAAGTAGAAACTCGCCCGAATACAACGGTATGTGTATTTTTGCCCTAGGCAATAGAAGTTATTGGTTTCGAGTATCAGACTTGCGAAAATTTTGATGGTTTCTCAACCGTGCCTTAACCTCAAACTCCCATATCTCGCGAACGGATTGACGAACTCGAGAAATTCCTGCTGCATCTGAAGGTAGAAGCTCGCCCGATTACAGCGGTATGTGTATTTCTGCCCTAGGCAATAGTAGTTTTTGGTTTCGAGTATCAGACTTACGAAAATTTTGATGGTTTCTCAACCATTCCTTAACTTCAAGCTGCCATATTTCGCGAACGGATTGCCGAATCCGAAAAATTTCTATTGCATCTGAAAGTAGAAGCTCTCCCGATTACAACGCTATGTATATTTTTCCCCTAGGCAATAGAAGTTATTGGTTTCGAGTATCAGACTTGCGAAAATTTTGATGGTTTCTCAACCATTCCTTAACTTCAAACTCCTATATCTCGCGAACGGATTGACGAACTCGAGAAATTCCTGTTGCATCTGAAAGTAGAAACTCGCCCGAATACAACAGTATGTGTATTTTTGCCCTAGGCAATTGTAGTTATTGGTTTCGAGTATCAGACTTGCGAAAATTTTGATGGTTTCTCAACCATTTATTAACTTCAAACTCCCATATCTCGCGAACGGATTGACGAACTCGAGAAATTCCTGTTGCATGTGAAAGCAGAAACTCGCCCGATTACAATGGTGTGCGTATTTTTGCCCTAGGACATAGTAGTTATTGGTTTCGAGTATCAGACAAGCAAAAATTTTGATGGTTTCTCAACCAATCCTTAAATTCAAACTCCTATATCTCGCGAACGGATTGACGAACTCGAGAAATTCCTGTTGCATCTGAAAGTAGAAACTCGCCCGAATACAACAGTATGTGTATTTTTGCCCTAGGCAATTGTAGTTATTGGTTTCGAGTATCAGATTTGCAAAAATTTTGACGGTTTCTGAACCATTCCTTAACTTCAAACTACCATATCTCGCGAACGGATTGACGAACTCGAGAAATTCCTGTTGCATCTGAAAGTAGAAACTCGCCCGAATACAACGGTATGTGTATTTTTGCCCTAGGCAATAGAAGTTATTGGTTTCGAGTATCAGACTTGCGAAAATTTTGATAGTTTCTCAACCATTCCTTAACTTCAAACTCCCATATCTCGCGAACGGATTGACGAACTCGAGAAATTCCTGTTGCATCTGAAAGCAGAAACTCGCCCGATTACAATGGTGTGTGTATTTTTGCCCTAGGACATAGTAGTTATTGGTTTCGAGTATCAGACTTACTAAAATTTTGATGGTTTCTCAACCATTCCGTAACTTCAAACTCCTATATCTCGCGAACGGATTGACGAACTCGAGAAATTCCTGTTGCATCTGAAAGTAGAAACTCGCCCGATTACAACAGTATGTGTATTTTTGCCCTAGGCAATTGTAGTTATTGGTTTCGAGTATCAGATTTGCAAAAATTTTGACGGTTTCTGAACCATTCCTTAACTTCAAACTACCATATCTCGCGAACGGATTGACGAACTCGAGAAATTCCTGTTGCATCTGAAAGTAGAAACTCGCCCGAATACAACGGTAGTGTATTTTTGCCCTAGGCAATAGAAGTTATTGGTTTCGAGTATCAGACTTGCGAAAATTTTGATAGTTTCTCAACCATTCCTTAACTTCAAACTCCCATATCTCGCGAACGGATTGACGAACTCGAGAAATTCCTGTTGCATCTGAAAGCAGAAACTCGCCCGATTACAATGGTGTGTGTATTTTTGCCCTAGGACATAGTAGTTATTGGTTTCGAGTATCAGACTTACTAAAATTTTGATGGTTTCTCAACCATTCCGTAACTTCAAACTCCTATATCTCGCGAACGGATTGACGAACTCGAGAAATTCCTGTTGCATCTGAAAGTAGAAACTCGCCCGATTACAACGGTATGTGTATTTTTGCCCTAGGCAATAAAAGTTATTGGTTTCGAGTATCAGAGTTGCGAAAAATTTGATAGTTTCTCAACCATTCCTTAACTTCAAACTCCTATATCTCGCGAACGGATTGACGAACTCGAGAAATTCCTGTTGCATCTGAAGGTAGAAGATCGCCCGATTACAACGGTATGTGTATTTTTGCCCTGGGCCATCGCAGTTATTGGTTTCGAGTATCAGACTTGCGAAAATTTTGATGGTTTCTCAACCATTCCTTAACTTCAAGCTGCCAAATTTCGCGAACGGATTGCCGAATCCGAAAAATTTCTATTGCATCTGAAAGTAGAAGCTCTCCCGATTACAACGGTATGTCTATTTTCCCTAGGCAATAGAAGTTATTGGTTTCGAGAATCAGACAAGCAAAAATTTTGATGGTTTCTCAACCAATCCTTAAATTCAAACTCCTATATCTCGCGAACGGATTGACGAACTCGAGAAATTCCTGCTGCATCTGAAAGCAGAAACTCGCCCGATTACAACGGTAGTGTATTTTTGCCCTAGGCAATAGAAGTTATTGGTTTCGAGTATCAGACTTGCGAAAATTTTGATAGTTTCTCAACCATTCCTTAACTTCAAACTCCCATATCTCGCGAACGGATTGACGAACTCGAGAAATTCCTGTTGCATCTGAAAGCAGAAACTCGCCCGATTACAATGGTGTGTGTATTTTTGCCCTAGGACATAGTAGTTATTGGTTTCGAGTATCAGACTTACTAAAATTTTGATGGTTTCTCAACCATTCCGTAACTTCAAACTCCTATATCTCGCGAACGGATTGACGAACTCGAGAAATTCCTGTTGCATCTGAAAGTAGAAACTCGCCCGATTACAACGGTATGTCTATTTTCCCTAGGCAATAGAAGTTATTGGTTTCGAGTATCAGACATGCAAAAATTTTGATGGTTTCTCAACCAATCCTTAAATTCAAACTCCTATATCTCGCGAACGGATTGACGAACTCGAGAAATTCCTGCTGCATCTGCAAGCAGAAACTCGCCCGAAAACAACGCTATGTGTATTTTTGCCCTAGACAATAGAAGTTATTGGTTTCGAGTATCAGACTTGCGAAAATTTTGATGGTTTCTCAACTATTCCTTAATTTCAAACTCCCATATCTCGCGAACGTATTGACGAACTCGAGAAATTCCTGTTTCATCTGAAAGTAGAAACTCGCCCGAATACAACGGTATGTGTATTTTTGCCCTAGGCAATAAAAGTTATTGGTTTCGAGTATCAGAGTTGCGAAAAATTTGATAGTTTCTCAACCATTCCTTAACTTCAAACTCCTATATCTCGCGAACGGATTGACGAACTCGAGAAATTCCTGTTGCATCTGAAGGTAGAAGATCGCCCGATTACAACGGTATGTGTATTTTTGCCCTGGGCCATCGCAGTTATTGGTTTCGAGTATCAGACTTGCGAAAATTTTGATGGTTTCTTAACCATTCCTTAACTTCAAGCTGCCAAATTTCGCGAACGGATTGCCGAATCCGAAAAATTTCTATTGCATCTGAAAGTAGAAGCTCTCCCGATTACAACGGTATGTCTATTTTCCCTAGGCAATAGAAGTTATTGGTTTCGAGAATCAGACAAGCAAAAATTTTGATGGTTTCTCAACCAATCCTTAAATTCAAACTCCTATATCTCGCGAACGGATTGACGAACTCGAGAAATTCCTGCTGCATCTGAAAGCAGAAACTCACCCGATTACAACGGTATGTGTATTTTTGCCCTAGGCAATTTTAATTATTGTTTTCGAGTATCAGATTTGCAAAAATTTTGACGGTTTCTGAACCACTCCTTAACATCAAACACCCATATCTCGCGAACGGATTGACGAACTCGAGAAATTCCTGTTGCATCTGAAAGCAGAAACTCGCCCGATTACAATGGTGTGTGTATTTTTGCCCTAGGACATAGTAGTTATTGGTTTCGAGTATCAGACTTGCGAAAATTTTGATGGTTTCTCAACCATTCCTTAACTTCAAACTCCCATATCTCGCGAACGGATTGACGAACTCGAGAAATTCCTTCTGCATCTGAAAGCAAAAACTCGCCCGATTACAACAGTATGTGTATTTTTGCCCTAGGCAATTGTAGTTATTGGTTTCGAGTATCAGATTTGCAAAAATTTTGACGGTTTCTGAACCATTCCTTAACTTCAAACTACCATATCTCGCGAACGGATTGACGAACTCGAGAAATTCCTGTTGCATCTGAAAGTAGAAACTCGCCCGAATACAACGGTATGTGTATTTTTGCCCTAGGTAATAGAAGTTATTGGTTTCGAGTATCAGACTTGCGAAAATTTTGATGGTTTCTCAACCGTGCCTTAACCTCAAACTCCCATATCTCGCGAACGGATTGACGAACTCGAGAAATTCCTGCTGCATCTGAAGGTAGAAGCTCGCCCGATTACAATGGTATGTGTACTTTTCCCCTAGGCCATTGTAGTTATTGGTTTCGAGTATCAGACATGCAAAATTTTGATGGTTTCTCAACCATTCCTTGACTTCAAACTCCCATATCTCGCGAACGGATTGACGAACTCGAGAAATTCCTGTTGCATGTGAAAGCAGAAACTCGCCCGATTACAATGGTGTGCGTATTTTTGCCCTAGGACATAGTAGTTATTGGTTTCGAGTATCAGACTTGCGAAAATTTTGATGGTTTCTCAACCATTCCTTAACTTCAAACTCCCATATCTCGCGAACGGATTGACGAACTCGAGAAATTCCTTCTGCATCTGAAAGGAAAAACTCGCCCGATTACAACAGTATGTGTATTTTTGCCCTAGGCAATTGTAGTTATTGGTTTCGAGTAACAGATTTGCAAAAATTTTGACGGTTTCTGAACCATTCCTTAACTTCAAACTACCATATCTCGCGAACGGATTGACGAAGTCGAGAAATTCCTGTTGCATCTGAAAGCAGAAACTCGCCCGAATACAACGGTATGTGTATTTTTGCCCTAGGCAATAGAAGTTATTGGTTTCGAGTATCAGACTTGCGAAAATTTTGATAGTTTCTCAACCATTCCTTAACTTCAAACTCCCATATCTCGCGAATGGATTGACGAACTCGAGAAATTCCTGTTGCATCTGAAAGCAGAAACTCGCCCGATTACAATGGTTTGTGTATTTTTGCCCTAGGACATAGTAGTTATTGGTTTCGAGTATCAGACTTACTAAAATTTTGATGGTTTCTCAACCATTCCGTAACTTCAAACTCCTATATCTCGCGAACGGATTGACGAACTCGAGAAATTCCTGTTGCATCTGAAAGTAGAAACTCGCCCGATTACAACGGTATGTCTATTTTCCCTAGGCAATAGAAGTTATTGGTTTCGAGTATCAGACATGCAAAAATTTTGATGGTTTCTCAACCAATCCTTAAATTCAAACTCCTATATCTCGCGAACGGATTGACGAACTCGAGAAATTCCTGCTGCATCTGAAAGCAGAAACTCGCCCGAATACAACGCTATGTGTATTTTTGCCCTAGACAATAGAAGTTATTGGTTTCGAGTATCAGACTTGCGAAAATTTTGATAGTTTCTCAACCATTCCTTAACTTCAAACTCCTATATCTCGCGAACGGATTGACGAACTCGAGAAATTCCTGTTGCATCTGAAGGTAGAAGATCGCCCGATTACAACGGTATTTGTATTTTTGCCCTGGGCCATCGCAGTTATTGGTTTCGAGTATCAGACTTGCGAAAATTTTGATGGTTTCTCAACCATTCCGTAAATTCAAACTCCTATATCTCGCGAACGGATTGACGAACTCGAGAAATTCCTTTTGCATCTGAAAGTAGAAACTCGCCCGATTACTACGGTATGCCTATTTTCCCTATGCAATAGAAGTTATTGGTTTCGAGTATCAGACATGCAATAATTTTGATTGTTTCTCAACCAATCCTTAAATTCAAACTCCTATATCTCGCGAACGGATTGACGAACTCGAGAAATTCCTGCTGCATCTGAAAGCAGAAACTCTCCCGATTACAACGGTATGTGTATTTTTGCCCTAGGCAATTGTAATTATTGTTTTCGAGTATCAGATTTGCAAAAATTTTGACGGTTTCTGAACCATTCCTTAACTTCAAACTCCCATATCTCGCGAACGGATTGACGAACTCGAGAAATTCCTGTTGCATCTGAAAGCAGAAACTCGCCCGATTACAATGGTGTGTGTATTTTTGCCCTAGGACATAGTAGTTATTGGTTTCGAGTATCAGACTTACTAAAATTTTGATGGTTTCTCAAACATTCCTTAACTTCAAACTCCCATATCTCGCCAACGGATTGACGAACTCGAGAAATTCCTGCTGCATCAGAAAGCAGAAACTCGCCCGATTACAACGGTATGTGTATTTTTCCCCTAGGCCTTTGTAGTTATTGGTTTCGAGTATCAGACTTGCGAAAATTTTGATGGTTTCTCAACCATTCCTTAACTTCAAACTCCCATATCTCGCGAACGGATTGACGAACTCGAGAAATTCCTGCTGCATCTGAAAGCAGAAACTCGCCCGATTACAACAGTATGCGTATTTTTGCCCTAGGCAATTGTAGTTATTGGTTTCGAGTATCAGACTTGCGAAAATTTTGATGGTTTCTCAACCATTTATTAACTTCAAACTCCCATATCTCGCGAACGGATTGACGAACTCGAGAAATTCCTGTTGCATCTGAAAGCAGAAACTCGTCCGATTACAATGGTGTGTGTATTTTTGCCCTAGGACATAGTAGTTATTGGTTTCGAGTATCAGACTTACTAAAATTTTGATGGTTTCTCAACCATTCCGTAACTTCAAACTCCTAAACCTCGCGAACGGATTGACGAACTCGAGAAATTCCTGTTGCATCTGAAAGCAGAAACTCGCCCGATTACAATGGTATGTGTACATTTACCCTAGGCCATTGTAGTTATTGGTTTCGAGTATCAGACATGCAAAATTTTGATGGTTTCTCAACCATTCCTTAACTTCAAACTCCCATATCTCGCGAACGGATTGACGAACTCGAGAAATTCCTGTTGCATGTGAAAGCAGAAACTCGCCCGATTACAATGGTGTGCGTATTTTTGCCCTAGGACATAGTAGTTATTGGTTTCGAGTATCAGACTTGCGAAAATTTTGATGGTTCCTCAACCATTCCTTATCTTCAAACTCCCATATCTCGCGAACGGATTGACGAACTCGAGAAATTCCTTCTGCATTTGAAAGAAAAACTCGCCCGATTACAACAGTATGTGTATTTTTGCCCTAGGCAATTGTAGTTATTGGTTTCGAGTATCAGATTTGCAAAAATTTTGACGGTTTCTGAACCATTCCTTAACTTCAAACTACCATATCTCGCGAACGGATTGACGAACTCGAGAAATTCCTGTTGCATCTGAAAGTAGAAACTCGCCCGAATACAACGGTATGTGTATTTTTTCCCTAGGCAATAGAAGTTATTGGTTTCGAGTATCAGACTTGCGAAAATTTTGATAGTTTCTCAACCATTCCTTAACTTCAAACTCCCATATCTCGCGAACGGATTGACGAACTCGAGAAATTCCTGTTGCATCTGAAAGCAGAAACTCGCCCGATTACAATGGTGTGTGTATTTTTGCCCTAGGACATAGTAGTTATTGGTTTCGTGTATCAGACTTACTAAAATTTTGATGGTTTCTCAACCATTCCGTAACTTCAAACTACTATATCTCGCGAACGGATTGACGAACTCGAGAAATTCCTGTTGCATCTGAAAGTAGAAACTCGCCCGATTACAACGGTATGTCTATTTTCCCTAGGCAATAGAAGTTATTGGTTTCGAGTATCAGACAAGCAAAAATTTTGATGGTTTCTCAACCAATCCTTAAATTCAAACTCCTATATCTCGCGAACGGATTGACGAACTCGAGAAATTCCTGCTGCATCTGAAAGCAGAAACTCGCCCGATTACAACGGTATGTGTATTTTTGCCCTAGGCAATTTTAATTATTGTTTTCGAGTATCAGATTTGCAAAAATTTTGACGGTTTCTGAACCACTCCTTAACATCAAACACCCATATCTCGCGAACGGATTGACGAACTCGAGAAATTCCTGTTGCATCTGAAAGCAGAAATTCGCCCGATTACAATGGTGTGTGTATTTTTGCCCTAGGACATAGTAGTTATTGGTTTCGAGTATCAGACTTGCGAAAATTTTGATGGTTTCTCAACCATTCCTTAACTTCAAACTCCCATATCTCGCGAACGGATTGACGAACTCGAGAAATTCCTTCTGCATCTGAAAGCAAAAACTCGCCCGATTACAACAGTATGTGTATTTTTGCCCTAGGCGATTGTAGTTATTGGTTTCGAGTATCAGATTTGCAAAAATTTTGACGGTTTCTGAACCATTCCTTAACTTCAAACTACCATATCTCGCGAACGGATTGACGAACTCGAGAAATTCCTGTTGCATCTGAAAGTAGAAACTCGCCCGAATACAACGGTATGTGTATTTTTGCCCTAGGTAATAGAAGTTATTGGTTTCGAGTATCAGACTTGCGAAAATTTTGATGGTTTCTCAACCGTGCCTTAACCTCAAACTCCCATATCTCGCGAACGGATTGACGAACTCGAGAAATTCCTGTTGCATCTGAAAGCAGAAACTCGCCCGAATACAACGCTATGTGTATTTTTGCCCTAGGCAATAAAAGTTATTGGTTTGGAGTATCAGACTTGCGAAAATTTTGATAGTTTCTCAACCATTCCGTAACTTCAAACTCCTATATCTCGCGAACGGATTGACGAACTCGAGAAATTCCTATTGCATCTGAAAGTAGAAACTCGCCCGATTACTACGGTATGTCTATTTTCCCTAGGCAATAGAAGTTATTGGTTTCGAGTATCAGACATGCAATAATTTTGATTGTTTCTCAACCAATCCTTAAATTCAAACTCCTATATCTCGCGAACGGATTGACGAACTCGAGAAATTCCTGCTACATCTGAAAGCAGAAACTCGCCCGATTACAACGGTATGTGTATTTTTGCCCTAGGCAATTGTAATTATTGTTTTCGAGTATCAGATTTGCAAAAACTTTGACGGTTTCTGAACCATTCCTTAACTTCAAACTCCCATATCTCGCGAACGGATTGACGAACTCGAGAAATTCCTGTTTCATCTGAAAGTAGAAACTCGCCCGAATACAACGGTATGTGTATTTTTGCCCTAGGCAATAATAGTTATTGGTTTCGAGTATCAGACATGCGAAAATTTTGATGGTTTCTCAACCAATCCTTAAATTCAAACTCCTATATCTCGCGAACGGATTGACGAACTCGAGAAATTCCTGCTGCATCTGAAAGCAGAAACTCGCCCGATTACAATGGTGTGTGTATTTTTGCCCTACGACATAGTAGTTATTGGTTTCGAGTATCAGACTTGCGAAAATTTTGATGGTTTCTCAACCATTCCTTAACTTCAAACTCCCATATCTCGCGAACGGATTGACGAACTCGAGAAATTCCTGTTGCATCTGAAAGCAGAAACTCGCCCGATTACAATGGTGTGTCTATTTTTGCCCTAGGACATGGTAGTTATTGGTTTCGAGTATCAGACTTACTAAAATTTTGATGGTTTCTCAACCATTCCTTAACTTCAAACTCCCATATCTCGCCAACGGATTGACGAACTCGAGAAATTCCTGCTGCATCAGAAAGCAGAAACTCGCCCGATTACAACGGTATGTGTATTTTTCCCCTAGGCCTTTGTAGTTATTGGTTTCGAGTATCAGACTTGCGAAAATTTTGATGGTTTCTCAACCATTCCTTAACTTCAAACTCCCATATCTCGCGAACGGATTGACGAACTCGAGAAATTCCTTCTGCATTTGAAAGAAAAACTCGCCCGATTACAACAGTATGTGTATTTTTGCCCTAGGCAATTGTAGTTATTGGTTTCGAGTACCAGATTTGCAAAAATTTTGACGGTTTCTGAACCATTCCTTAACTTCAAACTCCCATATCTCGCGAACGGATTGACGAACTCGAGAAATTCCTGTTGCATCTGAAAGCAGAAACTCGCCCGATTACAATGGTGTGTGTATTTTTGCCCTAGGACATAGTAGTTATTGGTTTCGAGTATCAGACTTACTAAAATTTTGATGGTTTCTCAACCATTCCGTAACTTCAAACTACTATATCTCGCGAACGGATTGACGAACTCGAGAAATTCCTGTTGCATCTGAAAGTAGAAACTCGCCCGATTACAACGGTATGTCTATTTTCCCTAGGCAATAGAAGTTATTGGTTTCGAGTATCAGACAAGCAAAAATTTTGATGGTTTCTCAACCAATCCTTAAATTCAAACTCCTATATCTCGCGAACGGATTGACGAACTCGAGAAATTCCTGCTGCATCTGAAAGCAGAAACTCGCCCGATTACAACGGTATGTGTATTTTTGCCCTAGGCAATTTTAATTATTGTTTTCGAGTATCAGATTTGCAAAAATTTTGACGGTTTCTGAACCACTCCTTAACATCAAACACCCATATCTCGCGAACGGATTGACGAACTCGAGAAATTCCTGTTGCATCTGAAAGCAGAAATTCGCCCGATTACAATGGTGTGTGTATTTTTGCCCTAGGACATAGTAGTTATTGGTTTCGAGTATCAGACTTGCGAAAATTTTGATGGTTTCTCAACCATTCCTTAACTTCAAACTCCCATATCTCGCGAACGGATTGACGAACTCGAGAAATTCCTTCTGCATCTGAAAGCAAAAACTCGCCCGATTACAACAGTATGTGTATTTTTGCCCTAGGCGATTGTAGTTATTGGTTTCGAGTATCAGATTTGCAAAAATTTTGACGGTTTCTGAACCATTCCTTAACTTCAAACTACCATATCTCGCGAACGGATTGACGAACTCGAGAAATTCCTGTTGCATCTGAAAGTAGAAACTCGCCCGAATACAACGGTATGTGTATTTTTGCCCTAGGTAATAGAAGTTATTGGTTTCGAGTATCAGACTTGCGAAAATTTTGATGGTTTCTCAACCGTGCCTTAACCTCAAACTCCCATATCTCGCGAACGGATTGACGAACTCGAGAAATTCCTGTTGCATCTGAAAGCAGAAACTCGCCCGAATACAACGCTATGTGTATTTTTGCCCTAGGCAATAAAAGTTATTGGTTTGGAGTATCAGACTTGCGAAAATTTTGATAGTTTCTCAACCATTCCGTAACTTCAAACTCCTATATCTCGCGAACGGATTGACGAACTCGAGAAATTCCTATTGCATCTGAAAGTAGAAACTCGCCCGATTACTACGGTATGTCTATTTTCCCTAGGCAATAGAAGTTATTGGTTTCGAGTATCAGACATGCAATAATTTTGATTGTTTCTCAACCAATCCTTAAATTCAAACTCCTATATCTCGCGAACGGATTGACGAACTCGAGAAATTCCTGCTACATCTGAAAGCAGAAACTCGCCCGATTACAACGGTATGTGTATTTTTGCCCTAGGCAATTGTAATTATTGTTTTCGAGTATCAGATTTGCAAAAATTTTGACGGTTTCTGAACCATTCCTTAACTTCAAACTCCCATATCTCGCGAACGGATTGACGAACTCGAGAAATTCCTGTTTCATCTGAAAGTAGAAACTCGCCCGAATAAAACGGTATGTGTATTTTTGCCCTAGGCAATAATAGTTATTGGTTTCGAGTATCAGACATGCGAAAATTTTGATGGTTTCTCAACCAATCCTTAAATTCAAACTCCTATATCTCGCGAACGGATTGACGAACTCGAGAAATTCCTGCTGCATCTGAAAGCAGAAACTCGCCCGATTACAATGGTGTGTGTATTTTTGCCCTACGACATAGTAGTTATTGGTTTCGAGTATCAGACTTGCGAAAATTTTGATGGTTTCTCAACCATTCCTTAACTTCAAACTCCCATATCTCGCGAACGGATTGACGAACTCGAGAAATTCCTGTTGCATCTGAAAGCAGAAACTCGCCCGATTACAATGGTGTGTGTATTTTTGCCCTAGGACATAGTAGTTATTGGTTTCGAGTATCAGACTTACTAAAATTTTGATGGTTTCTCAACCATTCCTTAACTTCAAACTCCCATATCTCGCCAACGGATTGACGAACTCGAGAAATTCCTGCTGCATCAGAAAGCAGAAACTCGCCCGATTACAACGGTATGTGTATTTTTCCCCTAAGCCTTTGTAGTTATTGGTTTCGAGTATCAGACTTGCGAAAATTTTGATGGTTTCTCAACCATTCCTTAACTTCAAACTCCCATATCTCGCGAACGGATTGACGAACTCGAGAAATTCCTTCTGCATTTGAAAGAAAAACTCGCCCGATTACAACAGTATGTGTATTTTTGCCCTAGGCAATTGTAGTTAATGGTTTCGAGTACCAGATTTGCAAAAATTTTGACGGTTTCTGAACCATTCCTTAACTTCAAACTACCATATCTCGCGAACGGATTGACGAACTCGAGAAATTCCTGTTGCATCTGAAAGTAGAAACTCGCCCGAATACAACGGTATGTGTATTTTTTCCCTAGGCAATAGAAGTTATTGGTTTCGAGTATCAGACTTGCGAAAATTTTGATAGTTTCTCAACCATTCCTTAACTTCAAACTCCCATATCTCGCGAACGGATTGACGAACTCGAGAAATTCCTGTTGCATCTGAAAGCAGAAACTCGCCCGATTACAATGGTGTGTGTATTTTTGCCCTAGGACATAGTAGTTATTGGTTTCGAGTATCAGACTTACTAAAATTTTGATGGTTTCTCAACCATTCCGTAACTTCAAACTACTATATCTCGCGAACGGATTGACGAACTCGAGAAATTCCTGTTGCATCTGAAAGTAGAAACTCGCCCGATTACAACGGTATGTCTATTTTCCCTAGGCAATAGAAGTTATTGGTTTCGAGTATCAGACAAGCAAAAATTTTGATGGTTTCTCAACCAATCCTTAAATTCAAACACCTATATCTCGCGAACGGATTGACGAACTCGAGAAATTCCTGCTGCATCTGAAAGTAGAAACTCGCCCGATTACAACGGTATGTGTATTTTTGCCCTAGGCAATTTTAATTATTGTTTTCGAGTATCAGATTTGCAAAAATTTTGACGGTTTCTGAACCACTCCTTAACATCAAACACCCATATCTCGCGAACGGATTGACGAACTCGAGAAATTCCTGTTGCATCTGAAAGCAGAAACTCGCCCGATTACAATGGTGTGTGTATTTTTGCCCTAGGACATAGTGGTTATTGGTTTCGAGTATCAGACTTGCGAAAATTTTGATGGTTTCTCAACCATTCCTTAACTTCAAACTCCCATATCTCGCGAACGGATTGACGAACTCGAGAAATTCCTTCTGCATCTGAAAGCAAAAACTCGCCCGATTACAACAGTATGTGTATTTTTGCCCTAGGCGATTGTAGTTATTGGTTTCGAGTATTAGATTTGCAAAAATTTTGACGGTTTCTGAACCATTCCTTAACTTCAAACTACCATATCTCGCGAACGGATTGACGAACTCGAGAAATTCCTGTTGCATCTGAATGTAGAAACTCGCCCGAATACAACGGTATGTGTATTTTTGCCCTAGGTAATAGAAGTTATTGGTTTCGAGTATCAGACAAGCAAAAATTTTGATGGTTTCTCAACCAATCCTTAAATTCAAACTCCTATATCTCGCGAACGGATTGACGAACTCGAGAAATTCCTGTTGCATCTGAAAGCAGAAACTCGCCCGAATACAACGCTATGTGTATTTTTGCCCTAGACAATAGAAGTTATTGGTTTCGAGTATCAGACTTGCGAAAATTTTGATGGTTTCTCAACTATTCCTTAATTTCAAACTCCCATATCTCGCGAACGTATTGACGAACTCGAGAAATTCCAGTTTCATCTGAAAGTAGAAACTCGCCCGAATACAACGGTATGTGTATTTTTGCCCTAGGCAATAAAAGTTATTGGTTTCGAGTATCAGACTTGCGAAAATTTTGATAGTTTCTCAACCATTCTTTAACTTCAAATTCCCATATCTCGCGAACGGATTGACGAACTCGAGAAATTCCTGTTGCATCTGAAAGCAGAAACTCGCCCGATTACAACGGTATGTGTATTTTTGCCCTAGGCAATTGTAATTATTGTTTTCGAGTATCAGATTTGCAAAAATTTTGACGGTTTCTGAACCATTCCTTAATTTCAAACTCCCATATCTCGCGAACGGATTGACGAACTCGAGAAATTCCTGTTTCATCTGAAAGTAGAAACTCGCCCGAATACAACGGTATGTGTATTTTTGCCCTAGGCAATAATAGTTATTGGTTTCGAGTATCAGACATGCGAAAATTTTGATGGTTTCTCAACCAATCCTTAAATTCAAACTCCTATATCTCGCGAACGGATTGACGAACTCGAGAAATTCCTGCTGCATCTGAAAGCAGAAACTCGCCCGATTACAATGGTGTGTGTATTTTTGCCCTACGACATAGTAGTTATTGGTTTCGAGTATCAGACTTGCGAAAATTTTGATGGTTTCTCAACCATTCCTTAACTTCAAACTCCCATATCTCGCGAACGGATTGACGAACTCGAGAAATTCCTGTTGCATCTGAAAGCAGAAACTCGCCCGATTACAATGGTGTGTGTATTTTTGCCCTAGGACATGGTAGTTATTGGTTTCGAGTATCAGACTTACTAAAATTTTGATGGTTTCTCAACCATTCCTTAACTTCAAACTCCCATATCTCGCCAACGGATTGACGAACTCGAGAAATTCCTGCTGCATCAGAAAGCAGAAACTCGCCCGATTACAACGGTATGTGTATTTTTCCCCTAGGCCTTTGTAGTTATTGGTTTCGAGTATCAGACTTGCGAAAATTTTGATGGTTTCTCAACCATTCCTTAACTTCAAACTCCCATATCTCGCGAACGGATTGACGAACTCGAGAAATTCCTTCTGCATCTGAAAGCAAAAACTCGCCCGATTACAACAGTATGTGTATTTTTGCCCTAGGCAATTGTAGTTATTGGTTTCGAGTACCAGATTTGCAAAAATTTTGACGGTTTCTGAACCATTCCTTAACTTCAAACTACCATATCTCGCGAACGGATTGACGAACTCGAGAAATTCCTGTTGCATCTGAAAGTAGAAACTCGCCCGAATACAACGGTATGTGTATTTTTTCCCTAGGCAATAGAAGTTATTGGTTTCGAGTATCAGACTTGCGAAAATTTTGATAGTTTCTCAACCATTCCTTAACTTCAAACTCCCATATCTCGCGAACGGATTGACGAACTCGAGAAATTCCTGTTGCATCTGAAAGCAGAAACTCGCCCGATTACAATGGTGTGTGTATTTTTGCCCTAGGACATAGTAGTTATTGGTTTCGAGTATCAGACTTACTAAAATTTTGATGGTTTCTCAACCATTCCGTAACTTCAAACTACTATATCTCGCGAACGGATTGACGAACTCGAGAAATTCCTGTTGCATCTGAAAGTAGAAACTCGCCCGATTACAACGGTATGTCTATTTTCCCTAGGCAATAGAAGTTATTGGTTTCGAGTATCAGACAAGCAAAAATTTTGATGGTTTCTCAACCAATCCTTAAATTCAAACTCCTATATCTCGCGAACGGATTGACGAACTCGAGAAATTCCTGCTGCATCTGAAAGCAGAAACTCGCCCGATTACAACGGTATGTGTATTTTTGCCCTAGGCAATTTTAATTATTGTTTTCGAGTATCAGATTTGCAAAAATTTTGACGGTTTCTGAACCACTCCTTAACATCAAACACCCATATCTCGCGAACGGATTGACGAACTCGAGAAATTCCTGTTGCATCTGAAAGCAGAAATTCGCCCGATTACAATGGTGTGTGTATTTTTGCCCTAGGACATAGTAGTTATTGGTTTCGAGTATCAGACTTGCGAAAATTTTGATGGTTTCTCAACCATTCCTTAACTTCAAACTCCCATATCTCGCGAACGGATTGACGAACTCGAGAAATTCCTTCTGCATCTGAAAGCAAAAACTCGCCCGATTACAACAGTATGTGTATTTTTGCCCTAGGCGATTGTAGTTATTGGTTTCGAGTATCAGATTTGCAAAAATTTTGACGGTTTCTGAACCATTCCTTAACTTCAAACTACCATATCTCGCGAACGGATTGACGAACTCGAGAAATTCCTGTTGCATCTGAAAGTAGAAACTCGCCCGAATACAACGGTATGTGTATTTTTGCCCTAGGTAATAGAAGTTATTGGTTTCGAGTATCAGACTTGCGAAAATTTTGATGGTTTCTCAACCGTGCCTTAACCTCAAACTCCCATATCTCGCGAACGGATTGACGAACTCGAGAAATTCCTGTTGCATCTGAAAGCAGAAACTCGCCCGAATACAACGCTATGTGTATTTTTGCCCTAGGCAATAAAAGTTATTGGTTTGGAGTATCAGACTTGCGAAAATTTTGATAGTTTCTCAACCATTCCGTAACTTCAAACTCCTATATCTCGCGAACGGATTGACGAACTCGAGAAATTCCTATTGCATCTGAAAGTAGAAACTCGCCCGATTACTACGGTATGTCTATTTTCCCTAGGCAATAGAAGTTATTGGTTTCGAGTATCAGACATGCAATAATTTTGATTGTTTCTCAACCAATCCTTAAATTCAAACTCCTATATCTCGCGAACGGATTGACGAACTCGAGAAATTCCTGCTACATCTGAAAGCAGAAACTCGCCCGATTACAACGGTATGTGTATTTTTGCCCTAGGCAATTGTAATTATTGTTTTCGAGTATCAGATTTGCAAAAATTTTGACGGTTTCTGAACCATTCCTTAACTTCAAACTCCCATATCTCGCGAACGGATTGACGAACTCGAGAAATTCCTGTTTCATCTGAAAGTAGAAACTCGCCCGAATAAAACGGTATGTGTATTTTTGCCCTAGGCAATAATAGTTATTGGTTTCGAGTATCAGACATGCGAAAATTTTGATGGTTTCTCAACCAATCCTTAAATTCAAACTCCTATATCTCGCGAACGGATTGACGAACTCGAGAAATTCCTGCTGCATCTGAAAGCAGAAACTCGCCCGATTACAATGGTGTGTGTATTTTTGCCCTACGACATAGTAGTTATTGGTTTCGAGTATCAGACTTGCGAAAATTTTGATGGTTTCTCAACCATTCCTTAACTTCAAACTCCCATATCTCGCGAACGGATTGACGAACTCGAGAAATTCCTGTTGCATCTGAAAGCAGAAACTCGCCCGATTACAATGGTGTGTGTATTTTTGCCCTAGGACATAGTAGTTATTGGTTTCGAGTATCAGACTTACTAAAATTTTGATGGTTTCTCAACCATTCCTTAACTTCAAACTCCCATATCTCGCCAACGGATTGACGAACTCGAGAAATTCCTGCTGCATCAGAAAGCAGAAACTCGCCCGATTACAACGGTATGTGTATTTTTCCCCTAAGCCTTTGTAGTTATTGGTTTCGAGTATCAGACTTGCGAAAATTTTGATGGTTTCTCAACCATTCCTTAACTTCAAACTCCCATATCTCGCGAACGGATTGACGAACTCGAGAAATTCCTTCTGCATTTGAAAGAAAAACTCGCCCGATTACAACAGTATGTGTATTTTTGCCCTAGGCAATTGTAGTTAATGGTTTCGAGTACCAGATTTGCAAAAATTTTGACGGTTTCTGAACCATTCCTTAACTTCAAACTACCATATCTCGCGAACGGATTGACGAACTCGAGAAATTCCTGTTGCATCTGAAAGTAGAAACTCGCCCGAATACAACGGTATGTGTATTTTTTCCCTAGGCAATAGAAGTTATTGGTTTCGAGTATCAGACTTGCGAAAATTTTGATAGTTTCTCAACCATTCCTTAACTTCAAACTCCCATATCTCGCGAACGGATTGACGAACTCGAGAAATTCCTGTTGCATCTGAAAGCAGAAACTCGCCCGATTACAATGGTGTGTGTATTTTTGCCCTAGGACATAGTAGTTATTGGTTTCGAGTATCAGACTTACTAAAATTTTGATGGTTTCTCAACCATTCCGTAACTTCAAACTACTATATCTCGCGAACGGATTGACGAACTCGAGAAATTCCTGTTGCATCTGAAAGTAGAAACTCGCCCGATTACAACGGTATGTCTATTTTCCCTAGGCAATAGAAGTTATTGGTTTCGAGTATCAGACAAGCAAAAATTTTGATGGTTTCTCAACCAATCCTTAAATTCAAACACCTATATCTCGCGAACGGATTGACGAACTCGAGAAATTCCTGCTGCATCTGAAAGCAGAAACTCGCCCGATTACAACGGTATGTGTATTTTTGCCCTAGGCAATTTTAATTATTGTTTTCGAGTATCAGATTTGCAAAAATTTTGACGGTTTCTGAACCACTCCTTAACATCAAACACCCATATCTCGCGAACGGATTGACGAACTCGAGAAATTCCTGTTGCATCTGAAAGCAGAAACTCGCCCGATTACAATGGTGTGTGTATTTTTGCCCTAGGACATAGTAGTTATTGGTTTCGAGTATCAGACTTGCGAAAATTTTGATGGTTTCTCAACCATTCCTTAACTTCAAACTCCCATATCTCGCGAACGGATTGACGAACTCGAGAAATTCCTTCTGCATCTGAAAGCAAAAACTCGCCCGATTACAACAGTATGTGTATTTTTGCCCTAGGCGATTGTAGTTATTGGTTTCGAGTATTAGATTTGCAAAAATTTTGACGGTTTCTGAACCATTCCTTAACTTCAAACTACCATATCTCGCGAACGGATTGACGAACTCGAGAAATTCCTGTTGCATCTGAAAGTAGAAACTCGCCCGAATACAACGGTATGTGTATTTTTGCCCTAGGTAATAGAAGTTATTGGTTTCGAGTATCAGACAAGCAAAAATTTTGATGGTTTCTCAACCAATCCTTAAATTCAAACTCCTATATCTCGCGAACGGATTGACGAACTCGAGAAATTCCTGTTGCATCTGAAAGCAGAAACTCGCCCGAATACAACGCTATGTGTATTTTTGCCCTAGACAATAGAAGTTATTGGTTTCGAGTATCAGACTTGCGAAAATTTTGATGGTTTCTCAACTATTCCTTAATTTCAAACTCCCATATCTCGCGAACGTATTGACGAACTCGAGAAATTCCAGTTTCATCTGAAAGTAGAAACTCGCCCGAATACAACGGTATGTGTATTTTTGCCCTAGGCAATAAAAGTTATTGGTTTCGAGTATCAGACTTGCGAAAATTTTGATAGTTTCTCAACCATTCCGTAACTTCAAACTCCTATATCTCGCGAACGGATTGACGAACTCGAGAAATTCCTTTTGCATCTGAAAGTAGAAACTCGCCCGATTACAACGGTATGTGTATTTTTGCCCTAGGCAATTGTAATTATTGTTTTCGAGTATCAGATTTGCAAAAATTTTGACGGTTTCTGAACCATTCCTTAACTTCAAACTCCCATATCTCGCGAACGGATTGACGAACTCGAGAAATTCCTGTTGCATCTGAAAGTAGAAACTCGCCCGAATACAACGGTATGTGTATTTTTGCCCTAGGTAATAGAAGTTATTGGTTTCGAGTATCAGACTTGCGAAAATTTTGATGGTTTCTCAACCGTGCCTTAACCTCAAACTCCCATATCTCGCGAACGGATTGACGAACTCGAGAAATTCCTGTTGCATCTGAAAGCAGAAACTCGCCCGAATACAACGCTATGTGTATTTTTGCCCTAGACAATAGAAGTTATTGGTTTCGAGTATCAGACTTGCGAAAAGTTTGATTGTTTCTCAACCATTCCTTAACTTCAAACTCACATATCTCGCGAATGGATTGACGAACTCGAGAAATTACTGTTGCATCTGAAAGTAGAAATTCACCCGATTACAATGGGGTGTGTACTTTTCCCCTAGGCCATTCCAGTTATTGGTTTCGAGTATCAGACCAGCGAAAATTTTGATGGTTCCTCAACCATTCCTTAACTTCAAACTCCCATATCTCCGAACGGATTGACGAACTCGAGAAATTCCTGTTGCATCTGAAGGTAGAAGATCGCCCGATTACAATGGTATGTGTACTTTTGCCCTAGGCCATAGCAGTTATTGGTTTCGAGTATCAGACTTGCGAAAATTTTGATGGTTTCTAAACCATTCCTTAACTTCAAGCTGCCATATTTCGCGAACGGATTGCCGAATCCGAAAAATTTCTATTGCATCTGAAAGTAGAAGCTCTACCGAGTACAACGCTATGTATATTTTTCCCCTAGGCAATAGAAGTTATTGGTTTCGAGTATCAGACTTGCGAAAATTTTGATGGTTTCTCAACCATTCCTTAACTTCAAACTCCCATATCTCGCGAACGGATTGACGAACTCGAGAAATTCCTGCTGCATCTGAAAGCAGAAACTCGCCCGATTACAACGGTATGTGTATCTTTCCCCTAGGCCTTTGTAGTTATTGTTTTCGAGTATCAGAATTGCAAAAATTTTGACGGTTTCTGAACCATTCCTTAACTTCAAACTACCATATCTCGCGAACGGATTGACGAACTCGAGAAATTCCTGTTGCATCTGAAAGTAGAAACTCGCCCGAATACAACGCTATGTGTCTTTTTGCCCTAGGCAATAGAAGTTATTGGTTTCGAGTATCAGACTTGCGAAAATTTTGATGGTTTCTCAACTATTCCTTAATTTCAAACTCCCATATCTCGCGAACGTATTGACGAACTCGAGAAATTCCTGTTTCATCTGAAAGTAGAAACTCGCCCGAATACAACGGTATGTGTGTTTTTGCCCTAGGCAATAAAAGTTATTGGTTTCGAGTATCAGACTTGCGAAAATTTTGATGGTTCCTCAACCAATCCTTAACTTCAAACTCCCATATCTCGCGAACGGATTGACGAACTCGAGAAATTCCTGTTGCATCGGAAGGTAGAAGATCGCCCGATTACAACGGTATGTGTATTTTTGCCCTGGGCCATCGCAGTTATTGGTTTCGAGTATCAGGTTTGCGAAAATTTTGATGGTTTCTCAAACATTCCTTAACTTCAAACTCCCATATCTCGCGAACCGATTGACGAACTAGAGAAATTCCAGTTGCATCTGAAAGTAGAAACTAGCCCGATTACAAAGGTATGTGTATTTTTCCCCTAGGCCTTTGTAGTTATTGGTTTCGAGTTTCAGACCTGCGAAAATTTTGATGGTTCCTCAACCATTCCTTAACTTCAAACTCCCATGTCTCGCGAACGGATTGACGAACTCGAGAAATTCCTGTTGCATCTCAAAGCAGAAACTCGCCCGATTACAATGGTGTGTGTATTTTTGCCCTAGGACATAGTAGTTATTGGTTTCGAGTATCAGACTTACTAAAATTTTGGTAGTTTCTCAACCATTCCTTAACTTCAAACTCCCATATCTCGCAAACGGATTGACGAACTCGAGAAATTCCTGCTGCATCTGAAAGCAGAATCTCGCCCGATTACAACGGTATGTGTATTTTTGCCCTAGGCAATAGTTGTTATTGGTTTCGAGTATTAGACTTACTAAAATTTTGGTAGTTTCTCAACCATTCCTTAACTTCAAACTCCCATATCTCGCGAACGGATTGACGAACTCGAGAAATTCCTGTTGCATCTCAAAGCAGAAACTCGCTCGCTTACAATGGTGTGTGTATTTTTGCCCTAGGACATAGTAGTTATTGGTTTCGAGTATCAGACTTACTAAAATTTTGATGGTTTCTCAACCATTCCGTAACTTCAAACTCCTATATCTCGCGAACGGATTGACGAACTCGAGAAATTCCTGTTGCATCTGAAAGTAGAAACTCGCCCGATTACAACGGTATGTGTATTTTTGCCCTAGGCAATTGTAATTATTGTTTTCGAGTATCAGATTTGCAAAAATTTTGACGGTTTCTCAACCAATCCTTCAATTAAAACTCCCATATCTCGCGAACGGATTACCAACTCGAGAAATTGCAGTTGCATCTGAAAGCATAATCTCGCCCGATTACAATGGTATGTGTATTTTTGCCCTAGGCCATAGCAGTTATTGGTTTCGAGTATCAGACTTGCGAAAATTTTGATGGTTTCTCAACCATTCCTTAACTTCAAACTCCCATATCTCGCGAACGGATAACGAACTCGAGAAATTCCTGTTGCATCGAAAGGTAGAAGATCTCCCGATTACAACGGTATGTGTATTTTTCCCCTAGGCCTTTGTAGTTATTGGTTTCGAGTTTCAGACCTGCGAAAATTTTGATGGTTCCTCAACCATTCCTTAACTTCAAACTCCCATGTCTCGCGAACGGATTGACGAACTCGAGAAATTCCTGTTGCATCTCAAAGCAGAAACTCGCCCGATTACAATGGTGTGTGTATTTTTGCCCTAGGACATAGTAGTTATTGGTTTCGAGTATCAGACTTACTAAAATTTTGGTAGTTTCTCAACCATTCCTTAACTTCAAACTCCCATATCTCGCAAACGGATTGACGAACTCGAGAAATTCCTGCTGCATCTGAAAGCAGAATCTCGCCCGATTACAACGGTATGTGTATTTTTGCCCTAGGCAATAGTTGTTATTGGTTTCGAGTATTAGACTTACTAAAATTTTGGTAGTTTCTCAACCATTCCTTAACTTCAAACTCCCATATCTCGCGAACGGATTGACGAACTCGAGAAATTCCTGTTGCATCTCAAAGCAGAAACTCGCTCGCTTACAATGGTGTGTGTATTTTTGCCCTAGGACATAGTAGTTATTGGTTTCGAGTATCAGACTTACTAAAATTTTGATGGTTTCTCAACCATTCCGTAACTTCAAACTCCTATATCTCGCGAACGGATTGACGAACTCGAGAAATTCCTGTTGCATCTGAAAGTAGAAACTCGCCCGATTACAACGGTATGTGTATTTTTGCCCTAGGCAATTGTAATTATTGTTTTCGAGTATCAGATTTGCAAAAATTTTGACGGTTTCTCAACCAATCCTTCAATTAAAACTCCCATATCTCGCGAACGGATTACCAACTCGAGAAATTGCAGTTGCATCTGAAAGCATAATCTCGCCCGATTACAATGGTATGTGTATTTTTGCCCTAGGCCATAGCAGTTATTGGTTTCGAGTATCAGACTTGCGAAAATTTTGATGGTTTCTCAACCATTCCTTAACTTCAAACTCCCATATCTCGCGAACGGATAACGAACTCGAGAAATTCCTGTTGCATCGAAAGGTAGAAGATCTCCCGATTACAACGGTATGTGTATTTTTCCCCTAGGCCTTTGTAGTTATTGGTTTCGAGTTTCAGACCTGCGAAAATTTTGATGGTTCCTCAACCATTCCTTAACTTCAAACTCCCATGTCTCGCGAACGGATTGACGAACTCGAGAAATTCCTGTTGCATCTCAAAGCAGAAACTCGCCCGATTACAATGGTGTGTGTATTTTTGCCCTAGGACATAGTAGTTATTGGTTTCGAGTATCAGACTTACTAAAATTTTGGTAGTTTCTCAACCATTCCTTAACTTCAAACTCCCATATCTCGCAAACGGATTGACGAACTCGAGAAATTCCTGCTGCATCTGAAAGCAGAATCTCGCCCGATTACAACGGTATGTGTATTTTTGCCCTAGGCAATAGTTGTTATTGGTTTCGAGTATTAGACTTACTAAAATTTTGGTAGTTTCTCAACCATTCCTTAACTTCAAACTCCCATATCTCGCGAACGGATTGACGAACTCGAGAAATTCCTGTTGCATCTCAAAGCAGAAACTCGCTCGCTTACAATGGTGTGTGTATTTTTGCCCTAGGACATAGTAGTTATTGGTTTCGAGTATCAGACTTACTAAAATTTTGATGGTTTCTCAACCATTCCGTAACTTCAAACTCCTATATCTCGCGAACGGATTGACGAACTCGAGAAATTCCTGTTGCATCTGAAAGTAGAAACTCGCCCGATTACAACGGTATGTCTATTTTCCCTAGGCAATAGAAGTTATTGGTTTCGAGTATCAGACATGCAAAAATTTTGATGGTTTCTCAACCAATCCTTAAATTCAAACTCCTATATCTCGCGAACGGAATGACGAACTCGAGAAACTCCTGCTGCATCTGAAAGCAGAAACTCGCTCGATTACAACGGTATGTGTATTTTTGCCCTAGGCAATTGTAATTATTGTTTTCGAGTATCAGATTTGCAAAAATTTTGACGGTTTCTGAACCATTGCTTAACTTCAAACTACCATATCTCGCGAACGGATTGACGAATTCGAGAAATTCCTGTCGCATCTGAAAGTAGAAACTCGCCCGAATACAACGGTATGTGTATTTTTGCCCTAGGCAATAGAAGTTATTGGTTTCGAGTATCAGACATGCGAAAATTTTGATGGTTTCTCAACCAATCCTTAAATTAAAACTCCCATATCTCGCGAACGGATTACCAACTCGAGAAATTGCAGTTGCATCTGAAAGCATAATCTCGCCCGATTACAATGGTATGTGTATTTTTGCCCTAGGCAATAGTAGTTATTGGTTTCGAGTATCAGAGCAGCGACAATTTTGATGGTTTCTCAACCTTTCCTTAACTTCAAACTCCCATATCTCGCGAACGGATTGACGAACTCGAGAAATTCCTGCTGCATCTGAAAGCAGAATCTCGCCCGATTACAACGGTATGTGTATTTCTGCCCTAGGCAATAGAAGTTATTGGTTTCGAGTATCAGACTTGCGAAAATTTTGATGGTTTCTCAACCAATCCTTAAATTAAAACTCCCATATCTCGCGAACGGATTACCAACTCGAAAAATTGCAGTTGCATCTGAAAGCATAATCTCGCCCGATTACAATGGTATGTGTATTTTTGCCCTAGGCCATAGCAGTTATTGGTTTCGAGTATCAGACTTGCGAAAATTTTGATGGTTTCTCAACCATTCCTTAACTTCAAACTCCCATATCTCGCGAACGAATTGACGAACTCGAAATATTCCGGTTGCATCTGAAAGTAGAAACTCGCCCGATTACAAAGGTATGTGTATTTTTCCCCTAGGCCTTTGTAGTTATTGGTTTCGAGTTTCAGACTTGCGAAAATTTTGATGGTTCCTCAACCATTCCTTAACTTCAAACTCCCATGTCTCGCGAACGGATTGACGAACTCGAGAAATTCCTGTTGCATCTCAAAGCAGAAACTCGCCCGATTACAATGGTGTGTGTATTTTTGCCCTAGGGCATAGTACTTATTGGTTTCGAGTATCAGACTTACTAAAATTTTGGTAGTTTCTCAACCAATCCTTAAATTCAAACTCCTATATCTCGCGAACGGATTGACGAACTCGAGAAATTCCTGCCGCATCTGAAAGCAGAAACTCGCTCGATTACAACGGTATGTGTATTTTTGCCCTAGGCAATTGTAATTATTGTTTTTGAGTATCAGATTTGCAAAAATTTTGACGGTTTCTGAACCATTGCTTAACTTCAAACTACCATATCTCGCGAATGGATTGACGAACTCGAGAAATTCCTGTTGCATCTCAAAGCAGAAACTCGCCCGATTACAATGGTGTGTGTATTTTTGCCCTAGGGCATAGTACTTATTGGTTTCGAGTATCAGACTTGCGAAAATTTTGATGGTTTCTCAACCATTCCTTAACTTCAAACTCCCATATCTCGCGAACGGATAACGAACTCGTGAAATTCCTGTTGCATCGAAAGGTAGAAGATCGCCCGATTACAACGGTATGTGTATTTTTGCCCTGGGCCATCGCAGTTATTGGTTTCGAGTATCAGGTTTGCGAAAATTTTGATGGTGTCACAAACATTCCTTAACTTCAAACTCCCATATCTCGCGAACGGATTGACGAACTAGAGAAATTCCAGTTGCATCTGAAAGCAGAAACTCGCCCGATTACAACGGTATGTGTATTTTTGCCCTAGGCATTAGTAGTTATTGGTTTCGAGTATAAGACTTACTAAAATTTTGATAGTTTCTCAACCAGTCCTTAACTTCAAACTCCTATATCACGCGAACGGATTGACGAACTCGAGAAATTCCTGTTGCATCTGAAAGCAGAAGCTCGATCGATTACAACGGTATATGTATTTTTGCCCTAGGCAATAGTAGTTATTGGTTTCGAGTATCAGAGCAGCGAAAATTTTGATGGTTTCTCAACCATTCCTTATCTTCAAACTCCCATATCTCGCGAACGGATTGACGAACTCGAGAAATTCCTGCTGCATCTGAAAGCAGAATCTCGCCCGATTACAACGGTATGTGTGTTTTTGCCCTAGGCAATAGTTGTTATTGGTTTCGAGTATTAGACTTACTAAAATTTTGGTAGTTTCTCAACCATTCCTTAACTTCAAACTCCCATGTCTCGCGAACGGATTGACGAACTCGAGAAATTCCTGTTGCATCTCAAAGCAGAAACTCGCCCGATTACAGTGGTGTGTGTATTTTTGCCCTAGGACATAGTACTTATTGGTTTCGAGTATCAGACTCACTAAAATTTTGGTAGTTTCTCAACCAATCCTTAAATTCAAACTCCTATATCTCGCGAACGGATTGACGAACTCGAGAAATTCCTGCTGCATCTGAAAGCAGAAACTCGCTCGATGACAACGGTATGTGTATTTTTGCCCTAGGCAATTGTAATTATTGTTTTCGAGTATCAGATTTGCAAAAATTTTGACGGTTTCCGAACCATTGTTTAACTTCAAACTACCATATCTCGCGAATGGATTGACGAATTCGAGAAATTCCTGTCGCATCTGAAAGTAGAAACTCGCCCGAATACAACGGTATGTGTATTTTTGCTCTAGGCAATAGAAGTTATTGGTTTCGAGTATCAGACATGCGAAAATTTTGATGGTTTCTCAACCAATCCTTAAATTAAAACTCCCATATCTCGCGAACGGATTACCAACTCGAGAAATTGCAGTTGCATCTGAAAGCATAATCTCGCCCGATTACAATGGTATGTGTATTTTTGCCCTAGGCAATAGTAGTTATTGGTTTCGAGTATCAGAGCAGCGACAATTTTGATGGTTTCTCAACCTTTCCTTAACTTCAAACTCCCATATCTCGCGAACGGATTGACGAACTCGAGAAATTCCTGCTGCATCTGAAAGCAGAATCTCGCCCGATTACAACGGTATGTGTATTTCTGCCCTAGGCAATAGAAGTTATTGGTTTCGAGTATCAGACTTGCGAAAATTTTGATGGTTTCTCAACCAATCCTTAAATTAAAACTCCCATATCTCGCGAACGGATTACCAACTCGAGAAATTGCAGTTGCATCTGAAAGCATAATCTCGCCCGATTACAATGGTATGTGTATTTTTGCCCTAGGCCATAGCAGTTATTGGTTTCGAGTATCAGACTTGCGAAAATTTTGATGGTTTCTCAACCATTCCTTAACTTCAAACTCCCATATCTCGCGAACGAATTGACGAACTCGAAATATTCCGGTTGCATCTGAAAGTAGAAACTCGCCCGATTACAAAGGTATGTGTATTTTTCCCCTAGGCCTTTGTAGTTATTGGTTTCGAGTTTCAGACTTGCGAAAATTTTGATGGTTCCTCAACCATTCCTTAACTTCAAACTCCCATGTCTCGCGAACGGATTGACGAACTCGAGAAATTCCTGTTGCATCTCAAAGCAGAAACTCGCCCGATTACAATGGTGTGTGTATTTTTGCCCTAGGGCATAGTACTTATTGGTTTCGAGTATCAGACTTACTAAAATTTTGGTAGTTTCTCAACCAATCCTTAAATTCAAACTCCTATATCTCGCGAACGGATTGACGAACTCGAGAAATTCCTGCCGCATCTGAAAGCAGAAACTCGCTCGATGACAACGGTATGTGTATTTTTGCCCTAGGCAATTGTAATTATTGTTTTCGAGTATCAGATTTGCAAAAATTTTGACGGTTTCTGAACCATTGCTTAACTTCAAACTACCATATCTCGCGAATGGATTGACGAATTCGAGAAATTCCTGTCGCATCTGAAAGTAGAAACTCGCCCGAATACAACGGTATGTGTATTTTTGCTCTAGGCAATAGAAGTTATTGGTTTCGAGTATCAGACTTGCGAAAATTTTGATGGTTTCTCAACCAATCCTTAAATTAAAACTCCCATATCTCGCGAACGGATTACCAACTCGAGAAATTCCAGTTGCATCTGAAAGCATAATCTCGCCCGATTACAATGGTATGTGTATTTTTGCCCTAGGCCATAGCAGTTATTGGTTTCGAGTATCAGACTTGCGAAAATTTTGATGGTTTCTCAACCATTCCTTAACTACAAACTCCCATATCTCGCGAACGGATAACGAACTCGAGAAATTCCTGTTGCATCGAAAGGTAGAAGATCGCCCGATTACAACGGTATGTGTATTTTTGCCCTGGGCCATCGCAGTTATTGGTTTCGAGTATCAGGTTTGCGAAAATTTTGATGGTGTCACAAACATTCCTTAACTTCAAACTCCCATATCTCGCGAACGGATTGACGAACTAGAGAAATTCCAGTTGCATCTGAAAGCAGAAACTCGCCCGATTACAACGGTATGTGTATTTTTGCCCTAGGCATTAGTAGTTATTGGTTTCGAGTATAAGACTTACTAAAATTTTGATAGTTTCTCAACCAGTCCTTAACTTCAAACTCCTATATCACGCGAACGGATTGACGAACTCGAGAAATTCCTGTTGCATCTGAAAGCAGAAGCTCGATCGATTACAACGGTATATGTATTTTTGCCCTAGGCAATAGTAGTTATTGGTTTCGAGTATCAGAGCAGCGAAAATTTTGATGGTTTCTCAACCATTCCTTATCTTCAAACTCCCATATCTCGCGAACGGATTGACGAACTCGAGAAATTCCTGCTGCATCTGAAAGCAGAATCTCGCCCGATTACAACGGTATGTGTGTTTTTGCCCTAGGCAATAGTTGTTATTGGTTTCGAGTATTAGACTTACTAAAATTTTGGTAGTTTCTCAACCATTCCTTAACTTCAAACTCCCATGTCTCGCGAACGGATTGACGAACTCGAGAAATTCCTGTTGCATCTCAAAGCAGAAACTCGCCCGATTACAGTGGTGTGTGTATTTTTGCCCTAGGACATAGTACTTATTGGTTTCGAGTATCAGACTCACTAAAATTTTGGTAGTTTCTCAACCAATCCTTAAATTCAAACTCCTATATCTCGCGAACGGATTGACGAACTCGAGAAATTCCTGCTGCATCTGAAAGCAGAAACTCGCTCGATGACAACGGTATGTGTATTTTTGCCCTAGGCAATTGTAATTATTGTTTTCGAGTATCAGATTTGCAAAAATTTTGACGGTTTCCGAACCATTGTTTAACTTCAAACTACCATATCTCGCGAATGGATTGACGAATTCGAGAAATTCCTGTCGCATCTGAAAGTAGAAACTCGCCCGAATACAACGGTATGTGTATTTTTGCTCTAGGCAATAGAAGTTATTGGTTTCGAGTATCAGACTTGCGAAAATTTTGATGGTCTCTCAACCAATCCTTAAATTAAAACTCCCATATCTCGCGAACGGATTACCAACTCGAGAAATTCCAGTTGCATCTGAAAGCATAATCTCGCCCGATTACAATGGTATGTGTATTTTTGCCCTAGGCCATAGCAGTTATTGGTTTCGAGTATCAGACTTGCGAAAATTTTGATGGTTTCTCAACCATTCCTTAACTACAAACTCCCATATCTCGCGAACGGATAACGAACTCGAGAAATTCCTGTTGCATCGAAAGGTAGAAGATCGCCCGATTACAACGGTATGTGTATTTTTGCCCTGGGCCATCGCAGTTATTGGTTTCGAGTATCAGGTTTGCGAAAATTTTGATGGTTTCACAAACATTCCTTAACTTCAAACTCCCATATCTCGCGAACGGATTGACGAACTAGAGAAATTCCAGTTGCATCTGAAAGCAGAAACTCGCCCGATTACAACGGTATGTGTATTTTTGCCCTAGGCATTAGTAGTTATTGGTTTCGAGTATAAGACTTACTAAAATTTTGATAGTTTCTCAACCAGTCCTTAACTTCAAACTCCCATATCACGCGAACGGATTGACGAACTCGAGAAATTCCTGTTGCATCTGAAAGCAGAAGCTCGATCGATTACAACGGTATATGTATTTTTGCCCTAGGCAATAGTAGTTATTGGTTTCGAGTATCAGAGCAGCGAAAATTTTGATGGTTTCTCAACCATTCCTTAACTTCAAACTCCCATATCTCGCGAACGGATTGACGAACTCGAGAAATTCCTGCTGCATCTGAAAGCAGAATCTCGCCCGATTACAACGGTATGTGTATTTTTGCCCTAGGCAATAGTTGTTATTGGTTTCGAGTATTAGACTTACTAAAATTTTGGTAGTTTCTCAACCATTCCTTAACTTCAAACTCCCATATCTCGCGAACGAATTGACGAACTAGAAATATTCCGGTTGCATCTGAAAGTAGAAACTCGCCCGATTACAAAGGTATGTGTATTTTTCCCCTAGGCCTTTGTAGTTATTGGTTTCGAGTTTCAGACTTGCGAAAATTTTGATGGTTCCTCAACCATTCCTTAACTTCAAACTCCCATGTCTCGCGAACGGATTGACGAACTCGAGAAATTCCTGTTGCATCTCAAAGCAGAAACTCGCCCGATTACAATGGTGTGTGTATTTTTGCCCTAGGACATAGTACTTATTGGTTTCGAGTATCAGACTTACTGAAATTTTGGTAGTTTCTCAACCAATCCTTAAATTCAAACTCCTATATCTCGCGAACGGATTGACGAACTCGAGAAATTCCTGCTGCATCTGAAAGCAGAAACTCGCTCGATGACAACGGTATGTGTATTTTTGCCCTAGGCAATTGTAATTATTGTTTTCGAGTATCAGATTTGCAAAAATTTTGACGGTTTCTCAACCAATCCTTCAATTAAAACTCCCATATCTCGCGAACGGATTACCAACTCGAGAAATTGCAGTTGCATCTGAAAGCATAATCTCGCCCGATTACAATGGTATGTGTATTTTTGCCCTAGGCCATAGCAGTTATTGGTTTCGAGTATCAGACTTGCGAAAATTTTGATGGTTTCTCAACCATTCCTTAACTTCAAACTCCCATATCTCGCGAACGGATAACGAACTCGTGAAATTCCTGTTGCATCGAAAGGTAGAAGATCGCCCGATTACAACGGTATGTGTATTTTTCCCCTAGGCCTTTGTAGTTATTGGTTTCGAGTTTCAGACCTGCGAAAATTTTGATGGTTCCTCAACCATTCCTTAACTTCAAACTCCCATGTCTCGCGAACGGATTGACGAACTCGAGAAATTCCTGTTGCATCTCAAAGCAGAAACTCGCCCGATTACAATGGTGTGTGTATTTTTGCCCTAGGACATAGTAGTTATTGGTTTCGAGTATCAGACTTACTAAAATTTTGGTAGTTTCTCAACCATTCCTTAACTTCAAACTCCCATATCTCGCAAACGGATTGACGAACTCGAGAAATTCCTGCTGCATCTGAAAGCAGAATCTCGCCCGATTACAACGGTATGTGTATTTTTGCCCTAGGCAATAGTTGTTATTGGTTTCGAGTATTAGACTTACTAAAATTTTGGTAGTTTCTCAACCATTCCTTAACTTCAAACTCCCATATCTCGCGAACGGATTGACGAACTCGAGAAATTCCTGTTGCATCTCAAAGCAGAAACTCGCTCGCTTACAATGGTGTGTGTATTTTTGCCCTAGGACATAGTAGTTATTGGTTTCGAGTATCAGACTTACTAAAATTTTGATGGTTTCTCAACCATTCCGTAACTTCAAACTCCTATATCTCGCGAACGGATTGACGAACTCGAGAAATTCCTGTTGCATCTGAAAGTAGAAACTCGCCCGATTACAACGGTATGTCTATTTTCCCTAGGCAATAGAAGTTATTGGTTTCGAGTATCAGACATGCAAAAATTTTGATGGTTTCTCAACCAATCCTTAAATTCAAACTCCTATATCTCGCGAACGGAATGACGAACTCGAGAAATTCCTGCTGCATCTGAAAGCAGAAACTCGCTCGATTACAACGGTATGTGTATTTTTGCCCTAGGCAATTGTAATTATTGTTTTCGAGTATCAGATTTGCAAAAATTTTGACGGTTTCTGAACCATTGCTTAACTTCAAACTACCATATCTCGCGAACGGATTGACGAATTCGAGAAATTCCTGTCGCATCTGAAAGTAGAAACTCGCCCGAATACAACGGTATGTGTATTTTTGCCCTAGGCAATAGAAGTTATTGGTTTCGAGTATCAGACATGCGAAAATTTTGATGGTTTCTCAACCAATCCTTAAATTAAAACTCCCATATCTCGCGAACGGATTACCAACTCGAGAAATTGCAGTTGCATCTGAAAGCATAATCTCGCCCGATTACAATGGTATGTGTATTTTTGCCCTAGGCAATAGTAGTTATTGGTTTCGAGTATCAGAGCAGCGACAATTTTGATGGTTTCTCAACCTTTCCTTACTTCAAACTCCCATATCTCGCGAACGGATTGACGAACTCGAGAAATTCCTGCTGCATCTGAAAGCAGAATCTCGCCCGATTACAACGGTATGTGTATTTCTGCCCTAGGCAATAGAAGTTATTGGTTTCGAGTATCAGACTTGCGAAAATTTTGATGGTTTCTCAACCAATACTTAAATTAAAACTCCCATATCTCGCGAACGGATTACCAACTCGAGAAATTGCAGTTGCATCTGAAAGCATAATCTCGCCCGATTACAATGGTATGTGTATTTTTGCCCTAGGCCATAGCAGTTATTGGTTTCGAGTATCAGACTTGCGAAAATTTTGATGGTTTCTCAACCATTCCTTAACTTCAAACTCCCATATCTCGCGAACGAATTGACGAACTCGAAATATTCCGGTTGCATCTGAAAGTAGAAACTCGCCCGATTACAAAGGTATGTGTATTTTTCCCCTAGGCCTTTGTAGTTATTGGTTTCGAGTTTCAGACTTGCGAAAATTTTGATGGTTCCTCAACCATTCCTTAACTTCAAACTCCCATGTCTCGCGAACGGATTGACGAACTCGAGAAATTCCTGTTGCATCTCAAAGCAGAAACTCGCCCGATTACAATGGTGTGTGTATTTTTGCCCTAGGGCATAGTACTTATTGGTTTCGAGTATCAGACTTACTAAAATTTTGGTAGTTTCTCAACCAATCCTTAAATTCAAACTCCTATATCTCGCGAACGGATTGACGAACTCGAGAAATTCCTGCCGCATCTGAAAGCAGAAACTCGCTCGATGACAACGGTATGTGTATTTTTGCCCTAGGCAATTGTAATTATTGTTTTCGAGTATCAGATTTGCAAAAATTTTGACGGTTTCTGAACCATTGCTTAACTTCAAACTACCATATCTCGCGAATGGATTGACGAATTCGAGAAATTCCTGTCGCATCTGAAAGTAGAAACTCGCCCGAATACAACGGTATGTGTATTTTTGCTCTAGGCAATAGAAGTTATTGGTTTCGAGTATCAGACTTGCGAAAATTTTGATGGTTTCTCAACCAATCCTTAAATTAAAACTCCCATATCTCGCGAACGGATTACCAACTCGAGAAATTCCAGTTGCATCTGAAAGCATAATCTCGCCCGATTACAATGGTATGTGTATTTTTGCCCTAGGCCATAGCAGTTATTGGTTTCGAGTATCAGACTTGCGAAAATTTTGATGGTTTCTCAACCATTCCTTAACTACAAACTCCCATATCTCGCGAACGGATAACGAACTCGAGAAATTCCTGTTGCATCGAAAGGTAGAAGATCGCCCGATTACAACGGTATGTGTATTTTTGCCCTGGGCCATCGCAGTTATTGGTTTCGAGTATCAGGTTTGCGAAAATTTTGATGGTGTCACAAACATTCCTTAACTTCAAACTCCCATATCTCGCGAACGGATTGACGAACTAGAGAAATTCCAGTTGCATCTGAAAGCAGAAACTCGCCCGATTACAACGGTATGTGTATTTTTGCCCTAGGCATTAGTAGTTATTGGTTTCGAGTATAAGACTTACTAAAATTTTGATAGTTTCTCAACCAGTCCTTAACTTCAAACTCCTATATCACGCGAACGGATTGACGAACTCGAGAAATTCCTGTTGCATCTGAAAGCAGAAGCTCGATCGATTACAACGGTATATGTATTTTTGCCCTAGGCAATAGTAGTTATTGGTTTCGAGTATCAGAGCAGCGAAAATTTTGATGGTTTCTCAACCATTCCTTATCTTCAAACTCCCATATCTCGCGAACGGATTGACGAACTCGAGAAATTCCTGCTGCATCTGAAAGCAGAATCTCGCCCGATTACAACGGTATGTGTGTTTTTGCCCTAGGCAATAGTTGTTATTGGTTTCGAGTATTAGACTTACTAAAATTTTGGTAGTTTCTCAACCATTCCTTAACTTCAAACTCCCATGTCTCGCGAACGGATTGACGAACTCGAGAAATTCCTGTTGCATCTCAAAGCAGAAACTCGCCCGATTACAATGGTGTGTGTATTTTTGCCCTAGGACATAGTACTTATTGGTTTCGAAAATCAGACTTACTAAAATTTTGGTAGTTTCTCAACCAATCCTTAAATTCAAACTCCTATATCTCGCGAACGGATTGACGAACTCGAGAAATTCCTGCTGCATCTGAAAGCAGAAACTCGCTCGATGACAACGGTATGTGTATTTTTGCCCTAGGCAATTGTAATTATTGTTTTCGAGTATCAGATTTGCAAAAATTTTGACGGTTTCCGAACCATTGTTTAACTTCAAACTACCATATCTCGCGAATGGATTGACGAATTCGAGAAATTCCTGTCGCATCTGAAAGTAGAAACTCGCCCGAATACAACGGTATGTGTATTTTTGCTCTAGGCAATAGAAGTTATTGGTTTCGAGTATCAGACTTGCGAAAATTTTGATGGTCTCTCAACCAATCCTTAAATTAAAACTCCCATATCTCGCGAACGGATTACCAACTCGAGAAATTCCAGTTGCATCTGAAAGCATAATCTCGCCCGATTACAATGGTATGTGTATTTTTGCCCTAGGCCATAGCAGTTATTGGTTTCGAGTATCAGACTTGCGAAAATTTTGATGGTTTCTCAACCATTCCTTAACTACAAACTCCCATATCTCGCGAACGGTAACGAACTCGAGAAATTCCTGTTGCATCGAAAGGTAGAAGATCGCCCGATTACAACGTTATGTGTATTTTTGCCCTGGGCCATCGCAGTTATTGGTTTCGAGTATCAGGTTTGCGAAAATTTTGATGGTTTCACAAACATTCCTTAACTTCAAACTCCCATATCTCGCGAACGGATTGACGAACTAGAGAAATTCCAGTTGCATCTGAAAGCAGAAACTCGCCCGATTACAACGGTATGTGTATTTTTGCCCTAGGCATTAGTAGTTATTGGTTTCGAGTATAAGACTTACTAAAATTTTGATAGTTTCTCAACCAGTCCTTAACTTCAAACTCCCATATCACGCGAACGGATTGACGAACTCGAGAAATTCCTGTTGCATCTGAAAGCAGAAGCTCGATCGATTACAACGGTATATGTATTTTTGCCCTAGGCAATAGTAGTTATTGGTTTCGAGTATCAGAGCAGCGAAAATTTTGATGGTTTCTCAACCATTCCTTAACTTCAAACTCCCATATCTCGCGAACGGATTGACGAACTCGAGAAATTCCTGCTGCATCTGAAAGCAGAATCTCGCCCGATTACAACGGTATGTGTATTTTTGCCCTAGGCAATAGTTGTTATTGGTTTCGAGTATTAGACTTACTAAAATTTTGGTAGTTTCTCAACCATTCCTTAACTTCAAACTCCCATATCTCGCGAACGAATTGACGAACTAGAAATATTCCGGTTGCATCTGAAAGTAGAAACTCGCCCGATTACAAAGGTATGTGTATTTTTCCCCTAGGCCTTTGTAGTTATTGGTTTCGAGTTTCAGACTTGCGAAAATTTTGATGGTTCCTCAACCATTCCTTAACTTCAAACTCCCATGTCTTGCGAACGGATTGACGAACTCGAGAAATTCCTGTTGCATCTCAAAGCAGAAACTCGCCCGATTACAATGGTGTGTGTATTTTTGCCCTAGGACATAGTACTTATTGGTTTCGAGTATCAGACTTACTGAAATTTTGGTAGTTTCTCAACCAATCCTTAAATTCAAACTCCTATATCTCGCGAACGGATTGACGAACTCGAGAAATTCCTGCTGCATCTGAAAGCAGAAACTCGCTCGATGACAACGGTATGTGTATTTTTGCCCTAGGCAATTGTAATTATTGTTTTCGAGTATCAGATTTGCAAAAATTTTGACGGTTTCTGAACCATTGTTTAACTTCAAACTACCATATCTCGCGAATGGATTGACGAATTCGAGAAATTCCTGTCGCATCTGATAGTAGAAACTCGCCCGAATACAACGGTATGTGTATTTTTGCTCTAGGCAATAGAAGTTATTGGTTTCGAGTATCAGACTTGCGAAAATTTTGATGGTTTCTCAACCAATCCTTAAATTCAAACTCCCATATCTCGCGAACGGATTACCAACTCGAGAAATTCCAGTTGCATCTGAAAGCATAATCTCGCCCGATTACAATGGTATGTGTATTTTTGCCCTAGGCCATAGCAGTTATTGGTTTCGAGTATCAGACTTGCGAAAATTTTGATGGTTTCTCAACCATTCCTTAACTTCAAACTCCCATATCTCGCGAATGGATTGACGAACTCGAGAAATTCCTGTTGCATCTGAAAGTAGAAATTCACCCGATTACAATGCGGTGTGTACTTTTCCCCTAGGCCATTCCAGTTATTGGTTTCGAGTATGAGACCAGCGAAAATTTTGATGGTTCCTCAACCATTCCTTAACTTCAAACTCCCATATCTCCGAACGGATTGACGAACTTGAGAAATTCCTGTTGCATCTGAAGGTAGAAGATCGCCCGATTACAATGGTATGTGTATTTTTGCCCTAGGCCATAGAAGTTATTGGTTTCGAGTATCAGACTTGCGAAAATTTTGATGGTTTCTCAACCAATCCTTAAATTCAAACTCCCATATCTCGCGAACGGATTACCAACTCGAGAAATTCCAGTTGCATCTGAAAGCATAATCTCGCCCGATTACAATGGTATGTGTATTTTTGCCCTAGGCCATAGCAGTTATTGGTTTCGAGTATCAGACTTGCGAAAATTTTGATGGTTTCTCAACCATTCCTTAACTTCAAACTCCCATATCTCGCGAATGGATTGACGAACTCGAGAAATTCCTGTTGCATCTGAAAGTAGAAATTCACCCGATTACAATGGGGTGTGTACTTTTCCCCTAGGCCATTCCAGTTATTGGTTTCGAGTATGAGACCAGCTAAAATTTTGACGGTTCCTCAACCATTCCTTAACTTCAAACTCCCATATCTCCGAACGGATTGACGAACTTGAGAAATTCCTGTTGCATCTGAAGGTAGAAGATCGCCCGATTACAATGGTATGTGTATTTTTGCCCTAGGCCATAGCAGTTATTGGTTTCGTGTATCAGACTTGCGAAAATTTTGATGGTTTCTCAACCAATCCTTAAATTCAAACTCCCATATCTCGCGAACGGATTACCAACTCGAGAAATTCCAGTTGCATCTGAAAGCATAATCTCGCCCGATTACAATGGTATGTGTATTTTTGCCCTAGGCCATAGCAGTTATTGGTTTCGAATATCAGACTTGCGAAAATTTTGATGGTTTCTCAACCATTCCTTAACTTCAAACTCCCATATCTCGCGAATGGATTGACGAACTCGAGAAATTCCTGTTGCGTCTGAAAGTAGAAATTCACCCGATTACAATGGGGTGTGTACTTTTCCCCTAGGCCATTCCAGTTATTGGTTTCGAGTATCAGACCAGCGAAAATTTTGATGGTTCCTCAACCATTCCTTAACTTCAAACTCCCATATCTCCGAACGGATTGACGAACTCGCGAAATTCCTGTTGCGTCTGAAGGTAGAAGATCGCCCGATTACAATGGTATGTGTATTTTTGCCCTAGGCCATAGCAGTTATTGGTTTCGAGTATCAGGTTTGCGAAAATTTTGATGGTTTCACAAACATTCCTTAACTTCAAACTCCCATATCTCGCGAACGGATTGACGAACTAGAGGAATTCCAGTTGCATCTGAAAGCAGAAACTCGCCCGATTACAACGGGATGTGTATTTTTGCCCCAGGCATTAGTAGTTAGTGGTTTCGAGTATCAGACTTACTAAAATTTTGATAGTTTCTCAACCAGTCCTTAACTTCAAACTCCCATATCACGCGAACGGATTGACGAACTCGAGAAATTCCTGTTGCATCTGAAAGCAGAAGCTCGATCGATTACAACGGTATATGTATTTTTGCCCTAGGCAATAGTAGTTATTGGTTTCGAGTATCAGAGCAGCGAAAATTTTGATGGTTTCACAACCATTCCTTAACTTCAAACTCCCATATCTCGCGAACGGATTGACGAACTCGAGAAATTCCTGCTGCATCTGAAAGCAGAATCTCGCCCGATTACAACGGTATGTGTATTTTTGCCCTAGGCAATGGTTGTTATTGGTTTCGAGTATTAGACTTACTAAAATTTTGGTAGTTTCTCAACCATTCCTTAACTTCAAACTCCCATATCACCCGAACGGATTGACGAACTCGAGAAATTCCTGTTGCACCTGAAAGCAGAAGCTCGATCGATTACAACGGTATATGTATTTTTGCCCTAGGCAATAGTAGTTATTGGTTTCGAGTATCAGACTTACTAAAATTTTGATGGTTTCTCAACCATTCCGTAACTTCAAACTCCTATATCTCGCGAACGGATTGACGAACTCGAGAAATTCCTGTTGCATCTGAAAGTAGAAACTCGCCCGATTACAACGGTATGTCTATTTTCCCTAGGCAATAGAAGTTATTGGTTTCGAGTATCAGACATGCAAAAATTTTGATGGTTTCTCAACCAATCCTTAAATTCAAACTCCTATATCTCGCGAACGGATTGACGAACTCGAGAAATTCCTGCTGCATCTGAAAGCAGAAACTCGCCCGATTACAACGGTATGTGTATTTTTGCCCTAGGCAATTGTAATTATTGTTTTTGAGTATCAGATTTGCAAAAATTTTGACGGTTTCTGAACCATTCCTTAACTTCAAACTACCATATCTCGCGAACGGATTGACGAACTCGAGAAATTCCTGTTGCATCTGAAAGTAGAAACTCGCCCGAATAGAACGCTATGTGTGTTTTTGCCCTAGGCAATAGAAGTTATTGTTTTCGAGTATCAGACTTGCGAAAATTTTGATGGTTTCTCAACTATTCCTTAATTTCAAACTCCCATATCTCGCGAACGTATTGACGAACTCGAGAAATTCCTGTTTCATCTGAAAGTAGAAACTCGCCCGAATACAACGGTATGTGTATTTTTGCCCTAGGCAATAAAAGTTATTGGTTTCGAGTATCAGACTGGCGAAAATTTTGATGGTTTCTCAACCAATCCTTAAATTCAAACTCCCATATCTCGCGAACGGATTACCAACTCGAGAAATTCCAGTTGCATCTGAAAGCATAATCTCGCCCGATTACAATGGTATGTGTATTTTTGCCCTAGGCCATAGCAGTTATTGGTTTCGCGTATCAGACTTGCGAATATTTTGATGGTTTCTCAACCATTCCTTAACTTCAAACTGCCATATCTCGCGAACGGATTGACGAACTCGAGAAATTCCTGTTGCATCGGAAGGTAGAAGATCGCCCGATTACAACGGTATGTGTATTTTTGCCCTGGGCCATCGCAGTTATTGGTTTCGAGTATCAGGTTTGCGAAAACTTTGATGGTTTCTCAAACATTCCTTAACTTCAAACTCCCATATCTCGCGAACGGATTGACGAACTAGAGAAATTCCAGTTGCATCTGAAAGCAGAAACTCGCCCGATTACAACGGTATGTGTATTTTTGCCCTAGGCATTAGTAGTTATTGGTTTCGAGTATCAGACTTACTAAAATTTTGATAGTTTCTCAACCAGTCCTTAACTTCAAACTCCCATATCTCGCGAACGGATTGACGAACTCGAGAAATTCCTGCTGCATCTGAAAGCAGAATCTCGCCCGATTACAACGGTATGTGTATTTTTGCCCTAGGCCTTTGTAGTTATTGGTTTCGAGTTTCAGACTTGCGGAAATTTTAATGGTTCCTCAACCATTCCTTAACTTCAAACTCCCATAACTCGCGAACGGATTGACGAACTCGAGAAATTCCTGTTGCATCTCAAAGCAGAAACTCGCCCGATTACAATGGTGTGTGTATTTTTGCCCTAGGACATAGTAGTTATTGGTTTCGAGTATCAGACTTACTAAAATTTTGATAGTTTCTCAACCATTCCTTAACTTCAAACTCCCATATCTCGCGAACGGATTGACGAACTCGAGAAATTCCTGCTGCATCTGAAAGCAGAATCTCGCCCGATTACAACGGTATGTGTATTTTTGCCCTAGGCAATAGTTGTTATTGGTTTCGAGTATTAGACTTACTAAAATTTTGGTAGTTTCTCAACCATTCCTTAACTTCAAACTCCCATATCTCGCGAACGGATTGACGAACTCGAGAAATTCCAGTTGCATCTCAAAGCAGAAACTCGCCCGTTTACAATGGTGTGTGTATTTTTGCCCTAGGACATAGTAGTTATTGGTTTCGAGTATCAGACTTACTAAAATTTTGATGGTTTCTCAACCATTACGTAACTTCAAACTCCTATATCTCGCGAACGGATTGACGAACTCGAGAAATTCCTGTTGCATCTGAAAGTAGAAACTCGCCCGATTACAACGGTATGTCTATTTTCCCTAGGCAATAGAAGTTATTGGTTTCGAGTATCAGACTTGCGAAAATTTTGATGGTTTCTCAACTATTCCTTAATTTCAAACTCCCATATCTCGCGAACGTATTGACGAACTCGAGAAATTCCTGTTTCATCTGCAAGTAGAAACTCGCCCGAATACAACGGTATGTGTATTTTTGCCCTAGGCAATAAAAGTTATTGGTTTCGAGTATCAGACTTGCGAAAATTTTGATGGTTTCTCAACCAATCCTTAAATTCAAACTCCCATATCTCGAGAACGGATTACCAACTCGAGAAATTCCTGTTGCATCTCAAAGCAGAAACTCGCCCGATTACAATGGTGTGTGTATTTTTGCCCTAGGACATAGTAGTTATTGGTTTCGAGTATCAGACTTACTAAAATTTTGATAGTTTCTCAACCATTCCTTAACTTCAAACTCCCATATCTCGCGAACGTATTGACGAACTCGAGAAATTCCTGTTTCATCTGCAAGTAGAAACTCGCCCGAATACAACGGTATGTGTATTTTTGCCCTAGGCAATAAAAGTTATTGGTTTCGAGTATCAGACTTGCGAAAATTTTGATGGTTTCTCAACCAATCCTTAAATTCAAACTCCCATATCTCCGAACGGATTGACGAACTCGAGAAATTCCTGTTGCGTCTGAAGGTAGAAGATCGCCCGATTACAATGGTATGTGTATTTTTGCCCCAGGCCATAGCAGTTATTGGTTTCGAGTATCAGACTTGCGAAAATTTTGATGGTTTCTCAACCATTCCTTAACTTCAAACTCCCATATCTCGCGAACGGATAACGAACTCGAGAAATTCCTGTTGCATCGAAAGGTAGAAGATCGCCCGATTACAACGGTATGTGAATTTTTGCCCTGGGCCATCGCAGTTATTGGTTTCGAGTATCAGGTTTGCGAAAATTTTGATGGTTTCACAAACATTCCTTAACTTCAAACTCCCATATCTCGCGAACGGATTGACGAACTAGAGAAATTCCAGTTGCATCTGAAAGCAGAAACTCGCCCGATTACAACGGTATGTGTATTTTTGCCCTAGGCATTAGTAGTTATTGGTTTCGAGTATCAGAGCAGCGAAAATTTTGATGGTTTCTCAACCATTCCTTAACTTCAAACTCCCATATCTCGCGAACGGATTGACGAACTCGAGAAATTCCTGCTGCATCTGAAAGCAGAATCTCGCCCGATTACAACGGTATGTGTATTTTTGCCCTAGGCAATAGTTGTTATTGGTTTCGAGTATTAGACTTACTAAAATTTTGGTAGTTTCTCAACCATTCCTTAACTTCAAACTCCCATATCTCGCGAACGGATTGACGAACTCGAGAAATTCCTGCTGCATCTGAAAGCAGAAACTCGCCCGATTACAACGATATGTGTATTTTTGCTCTAGGCAATTGTAATTATTGTTTTCGAGTATCAGATTTGCAAAAATTTTGACGGTTTCTGAACCATTCCTTAACTTCAAACTACCATATCTCGCGAACGGATTGACGAACCCGAGAAAATCCTGTTGCATCTGAAAGCATAATCTCGCCCGATTACAATGATATTTGTATTTTTGCCCTAGGCCATAGCAGTTATTGGTTTCGAGTATCAGACTTGCGAAAATTTTGATGGTTTCTCAACCATTCCTTAACTTCAAACTCCCATATCTCGCGAATGGATTGACGAACTCGAGAAATTCCTGTTGCATCTGAAAGTAGAAATTCACCCGATTACAATGGGGTGTGTACTTTTCCCCTAGGCCATTCCAGTTATTGGTTTCGACTATCAGACCAGCGAAAATTTTGATGATTCCTCAACCATTCCTTAACTTCAAACTCCCATATCTCCGAACGGATTGACGAACTCGAGAAATTCCTGTTGCATCTGAAGGTAGAAGATCGCCCGATTACATTGGTATGTGTATTTTTGCCCTAGGCCATAGCAGTTATTGGTTTCGAGTATCAGACTTGCGAAAATTTTGATGGTTTCTCAACCATTCCTTCACTTCAAACTCCCATATCTCGGCGAACGGATTGACGAACTCGAGAAATTCCTGTTGCATCGAAAGGTAGAAGATCGCCCGATTACATTGGTATGTGTGTTTTTGCCCTAGGCCATAGCAGTTATTGGTTTCGAGTATCAGACTTGCGAAAATTTTGATGGTTTCTCAACCATTCCTTAACTTCAAACTCCAATATCTCGCGAACGGATTGACGAACTCGAGAAATTCCTGCTGCATCTGAAAGCAGAATCTCGCCCGATTACAACGGTATGTGTATTTTTGCCCTAGGCAATAGTTGTTATTGGTTTCGAGTATTAGACTTACTAAAATTTTGGCAGTTTCTCAACCATTCCTTAACTTCAAACTCCCATATCTCGCGAACGGATTGACGAACTCGAGAAATTCCTGCTGCATCTGAAAGCAGAAACTCGCCCGATTACAACGATATGTGTATTTTTGCTCTAGGCAATTGTAATTATTGTTTTCGAGTATCAGATTTGCAAAAATTTTGACGGTTTCTGAACCATTCCTTAACTTCAAACTACCATATCTCGCGAACGGATTGACGAACCCGAGAAAATCCTGTTGCATCTGAAAGCATAATCTCGCCCGATTACAATGGTATTTGTATTTTTGCCCTAGGCCATAGCAGTTATTGGTTTCGAGTATCAGACTTGCGAAAATTTTGATGGTTTCTCAACCATTCCTTAACTTCAAACTCCCATATCTCGCGAATGGATTGACGAACTCGAGAAATTCCTGTTGCATCTGAAAGTAGAAATTCACCCGATTACAATGGGGTGTGTACTTTTCCCCTAGGCCATTCCAGTTATTGGTTTCGACTATCAGACCAGCGAAAATTTTGATGATTCCTCAACCATTCCTTAACTTCAAACTCCCATATCTCCGAACGGATTGACGAACTCGAGAAATTCCTGTTGCATCTGAAGGTAGAAGATCGCCCGATTACATTGGTATGTGTATTTTTGCCCTAGGCCATAGCAGTTATTGGTTTCGAGTATCAGACTTGCGAAAATTTTGATGGTTTCTCAACCATTCCTTCACTTCAAACTCCCATATCTCGGCGAACGGATTGACGAACTCGAGAAATTCCTGTTGCATCGAAAGGTAGAAGATCGCCCGATTACATTGGTATGTGTGTTTTTGCCCTAGGCCATAGCAGTTATTGGTTTCGAGTATCAGACTTGCGAAAATTTTGATGGTTTCTCAACCATTCCTTAACTTCAAACTCCAATATCTCGCGAACGGATTGACGAACTCGAGAAATTCCTGCTGCATCTGAAAGCAGAATCTCGCCCGATTACAACGGTATGTGTATTTTTGCCCTAGGCAATAGTTGTTATTGGTTTCGAGTATTAGACTTACTAAAATTTTGGTAGTTTCTCAACCATTCCTTAACTTCAAACTCCCATATCTCGCGAACGGGTTGACGAACTCGAGAAATTCCTGCTGCATCTGAAAGCAGAAACTCGCCCGATTACAACGATATGTGTATTTTTGCCCTAGGCAATTGTAATTATTGTTTTCGAGTATCAGATTTGCAAAAATTTTGACGGTTTCTGAACCATTCCTTAACTTCAAACTACCATATCTCGCGATCGGATTGACGAACCCGAGAAATTCCTGTTGCATCTGAAAGCATAATCTCGCCCGATTACAATGGTATTTGTATTTTTGCCCTAGGCCATAGCAGTTATCGGTTTCGAGTATCAGACTTGCGAAAATTTTGATGGTTTCTCAACCATTCCTTAACTTCAAACTCCCATATCTCGCGAATGGATTGACGAACTCGAGAAAATCCTGTTGCATCTGAAAGTAGAAATTCACCCGATTACAATGCGGTGTGTACTTTTCCCCTAGGCCATTCCAGTTATTGGTTTCGACTATCAGACCAGCGAAAATTTTGATGATTCCTCAACCATTCCTTAACTTCAAACTCCCATATCTCCGAACGGATTGACGAACTCGAGAAATTCCTGTTGCATCTGAAGGTAGAAGATCGCCCGATTACATTGGTATGTGTATTTTTGCCCTAGGCCATAGCAGTTATTGGTTTCGAGTATCAGACTTGCGAAAATTTTGATGGTTTCTCAACCATTCCTTAACTTCAAACTCCCATATCTCGCGAACGGATTGACGAACTCGAGAAATTCCTGTTGCATCGAAAGGTAGAAGATCGCCCGATTACATTGGTATGTGTATTTTTGCCCTAGGCCATAGCAGTTATTGGTTTCGAGTATCAGACTTGCGAAAATTTTGATGGTTTCTCAACCATTCCTTAACTTCAAACTCCCATATCTCGCGAACGGATTGACGAACTCGAGAAATTCCTGTTGCATCGAAAGGTAGAAGATCGCCCGATTACAACGGTATGTGTATTTTTGCCCTGGGCCATCGCAGTTATTGGTTTCGAGTATCAGGTTTGCGAAAATTTTGATGGTTTCTCAAACATTCCTTAACTTCAAACTCCCATATCTCGCGAACGGATTGACGAACTAGAGAAATTCCAGTTGCATCTGAAAGCAGAAACTCGCCCGATTACAACGATATGTGTATTTTTGCCCTAGGCAATTGTAATTATTGTTTTCGAGTATCAGATTTGCAAAAATTTTGACGGTTTCTGAACCATTCCTTAACTTCAAACTACCATATCTCGCGATCGGATTGACGAACCCGAGAAATTCCTGTTGCATCTGAAAGCATAATCTCGCCCGATTACAATGGTATTTGTATTTTTGCCCTAGGCCATAGCAGTTATCGGTTTCGAGTATCAGACTTGCGAAAATTTTGATGGTTTCTCAACCATTCCTTAACTTCAAACTCCCATATCTCGCGAATGGATTGACGAACTCGAGAAAATCCTGTTGCATCTGAAAGTAGAAATTCACCCGATTACAATGCGGTGTGTACTTTTCCCCTAGGCCATTCCAGTTATTGGTTTCGACTATCAGACCAGCGAAAATTTTGATGATTCCTCAACCATTCCTTAACTTCAAACTCCCATATCTCCGAACGGATTGACGAACTCGAGAAATTCCTGTTGCATCTGAAGGTAGAAGATCGCCCGATTACATTGGTATGTGTATTTTTGCCCTAGGCCATAGCAGTTATTGGTTTCGAGTATCAGACTTGCGAAAATTTTGATGGTTTCTCAACCATTCCTTAACTTCAAACTCCCATATCTCGCGAACGGATTGACGAACTCGAGAAATTCCTGTTGCATCGAAAGGTAGAAGATCGCCCGATTACATTGGTATGTGTATTTTTGCCCTAGGCCATAGCAGTTATTGGTTTCGAGTATCAGACTTGCGAAAATTTTGATGGTTTCTCAACCATTCCTTAACTTCAAACTCCCATATCTCGCGAACGGATTGACGAACTCGAGAAATTCCTGTTGCATCGAAAGGTAGAAGATCGCCCGATTACAACGGTATGTGTATTTTTGCCCTGGGCCATCGCAGTTATTGGTTTCGAGTATCAGGTTTGCGAAAATTTTGATGGTTTCTCAAACATTCCTTAACTTCAAACTCCCATATCTCGCGAACGGATTGACGAACTAGAGAAATTCCAGTTGCATCTGAAAGCAGAAACTCGCCCGATTACAACGGTATGTGTATTTTTGCCCTAGGCATTAGTAGTTATTGGTTTCGAGTATCAGACTTACTAAAATTTTGATAGTTTCTCAACCAGTCCTTAACTTCAAACTCCCATATCACGCGAACGGATTGACGAACTCGAGAAATTCCTGTTGCATCTGAAAGCAGAAGCTCGATCGATTACAACGGTATATGTATTTTTGCCCTAGGCAATAGTAGTTATTGGTTTCGAGTATCAGAGCAGCGAAAATTTTGATGGTTTCTCAACCATTCCTTAAATTCAAACTCCCATATCTCGCGAAAGGATTGACGAACTCCAGAAATTCCTTCTGCATCTGAAAGCAAAAACTCGCCGGATTACAACAGTATGTGTATTTTTGCCCTAGGCAATTGTAGTTATTGGTTTCGAGTATCAGATTTGCAAAAATTTTGACGGTTTCTGAACCATTCCTTAACTTCAAACTACCATATCTCGCGAACAGATCGACGAACTCGAGAAATTCCTGTTGCATCTGAATGTAGAAACTAGCCCGATTACAACGGTATGTGTATTTTTGACCTAGGCAATAGTAGTTATTGGTTTCGAGTATCAGACTTGCGATAATTTTGATGATTTCTCAACCATTCCTTAACTTCAAACTCCCATATCTCGCGAACGGATAGACGAACAAGAGAAATTCCAGTTGCATCAAAAAGCAGAAACTCGCTCGATTACATTGGTATGTGTATTTTTGCCCTAGGCCATAGTAGTCATTGGTTTCGAGTATCAGACTTGCGAAAATTTTGATGGTTTCTCAACCATTCCTTAACTTCAAACTCCCATATCTCGCGAACGGATTGACGAACTCGTGAAATTCTTGTTGCATCTGAAAGTAGAAACTCGCCCGAATACAACGCTGTTTGTATTTTCCCTAGGCAATAGAAGTTATTGGTTTCTAGTATCAGACTTGCAAAAATTTTGACGGTTTCTGAACGATTCCTTAACTTCAAACTCCCATATCTCGCGAACGGATTGACGAACTCGAGAAATTCCTGTTGCATCTGAATGTAGAAACTAGCCCGATTACCACGGTATGTGTATTTTTGACCTAGGCAATAGTAGTTATTGTTTTCGAGTATCAGACTTGCGAAAATTTTGATGGTTTCTCAACCATTCCTTAACTTCAAACTCCCATATCTCGCGAACGGATTGACGAACTCGAGAAATTCCTGTTGCATCTGAAAGTAGAAACTCGCCCGAATACAATGGTATGTGTATTTTCGCTAGGCAATAGAAGTTATTGGTTTCGAGTATCAGACATGCGAAAATTTTGATGGTTTCTCAACCATTCCTTAAATTCAAACTCCCATATCTCGGCGAACGGATTGACGAACTCGAGAAATTCCTGTTGCATCGAAAGGTAGAAGATCGCCCGATTACATTGGTATGTGTGTTTTTGCCCTAGGCCATAGCAGTTATTGGTTTCGAGTATCAGACTTGCGAAAATTTTGATGGTTTCTCAACCATTCCTTAACTTCAAACTCCCATATCTCGCGAACGGATTACCAACTCGAGAAATTCCTGCTGCATCTGAAAGTAGAAACTCGCCCGAATACAACGGTATGTGTATTTTCGCTAGGCAATAGAAGTTATTGGTTTCGAGTATCAGACATGCGAAAATTTTGATGGTTTCTCAACCATTCCTTAACTTCAAACTCCCATATCTCGCGAACGGATTGACGAACTCGAGAAATTCCTGTTGCATCTGAAAGTAGAAACTCGCCCGAATACAATGGTATGTGTATTTTCGCTAGGCAATAGAAGTTATTGGTTTCGAGTATCAGACATGCGAAAATTTTGATGGTTTCTCAACCATTCCTTAAATTCAAACTCCCATATCTCGCGAACGGATTGACGAACTCGAGAAATTCCTGCTGCATCTGAAAGCAGAAACTCGCCCGATTACAACGATATGTGTATTTTTGCTCTAGGCAATTGTAATTATTGTTTTCGAGTATCAGATTTGCAAAAATTTTGACGGTTTCTGAACCATTCCTTAACTTCAAACTACCATATCTCGCGAACGGATTGACGAACCCGAGAAAATCCTGTTGCATCTGAAAGCATAATCTCGCCCGATTACAATGGTATTTGTATTTTTGCCCTAGGCCATAGCAGTTATTGGTTTCGAGTATCAGACTTGCGAAAATTTTGATGGTTTCTCAACCATTCCTTAACTTCAAACTCCCATATCTCGCGAATGGATTGACGAACTCGAGAAATTCCTGTTGCATCTGAAAGTAGAAATTCACCCGATTACAATGGGGTGTGTACTTTTCCCCTAGGCCATTCCAGTTATTGGTTTCGACTATCAGACCAGCGAAAATTTTGATGATTCCTCAACCATTCCTTAACTTCAAACTCCCATATCTCCGAACGGATTGACGAACTCGAGAAATTCCTGTTGCATCTGAAGGTAGAAGATCGCCCGATTACATTGGTATGTGTATTTTTGCCCTAGGCCATAGCAGTTATTGGTTTCGAGTATCAGACTTGCGAAAATTTTGATGGTTTCTCAACCATTCCTTCACTTCAAACTCCCATATCTCGGCGAACGGATTGACGAACTCGAGAAATTCCTGTTGCATCGAAAGGTAGAAGATCGCCCGATTACATTGGTATGTGTGTTTTTGCCCTAGGCCATAGCAGTTATTGGTTTCGAGTATCAGACTTGCGAAAATTTTGATGGTTTCTCAACCATTCCTTAACTTCAAACTCCAATATCTCGCGAACGGATTGACGAACTCGAGAAATTCCTGCTGCATCTGAAAGCAGAATCTCGCCCGATTACAACGGTATGTGTATTTTTGCCCTAGGCAATAGTTGTTATTGGTTTCGAGTATTAGACTTACTAAAATTTTGGTAGTTTCTCAACCATTCCTTAACTTCAAACTCCCATATCTCGCGAACGGATTGACGAACTCGAGAAATTCCTGCTGCATCTGAAAGCAGAAACTCGCCCGATTACAACGATATGTGTATTTTTGCCCTAGGCAATTGTAATTATTGTTTTCGAGTATCAGATTTGCAAAAATTTTGACGGTTTCTGAACCATTCCTTAACTTCAAACTACCATATCTCGCGATCGGATTGACGAACCCGAGAAATTCCTGTTGCATCTGAAAGCATAATCTCGCCCGATTACAATGGTATTTGTATTTTTGCCCTAGGCCATAGCAGTTATTGGTTTCGAGTATCAGACTTGCGAAAATTTTGATGGTTTCTCAACCATTCCTTAACTTCAAACTCCCATATCTCGCGAATGGATTGACGAACTCGAGAAAATCCTGTTGCATCTGAAAGTAGAAATTCACCCGATTACAATGCGGTGTGTACTTTTCCCCTAGGCCATTCCAGTTATTGGTTTCGACTATCAGACCAGCGAAAATTTTGATGATTCCTCAACCATTCCTTAACTTCAAACTCCCATATCTCCGAACGGATTGACGAACTCGAGAAATTCCTGTTGCATCTGAAGGTAGAAGATCGCCCGATTACATTGGTATGTGTATTTTTGCCCTAGGCCATAGCAGTTATTGGTTTCGAGTATCAGACTTGCGAAAATTTTGATGGTTTCTCAACCATTCCTTAACTTCAAACTCCCATATCTCGCGAACGGATTGACGAACTCGAGAAATTCCTGTTGCATCGAAAGGTAGAAGATCGCCCGATTACATTGGTATGTGTATTTTTGCCCTAGGCCATAGCAGTTATTGGTTTCGAGTATCAGACTTGCGAAAATTTTGATGGTTTCTCAACCATTCCTTAACTTCAAACTCCCATATCTCGCGAACGGATTGACGAACTCGAGAAATTCCTGTTGCATCGAAAGGTAGAAGATCGCCCGATTACAACGGTATGTGTATTTTTGCCCTGGGCCATCGCAGTTATTGGTTTCGAGTATCAGGTTTGCGAAAATTTTGATGGTTTCTCAAACATTCCTTAACTTCAAACTCCCATATCTCGCGAACGGATTGACGAACTAGAGAAATTCCAGTTGCATCTGAAAGCAGAAACTCGCCCGATTACAACGGTATGTGTATTTTTGCCCTAGGCATTAGTAGTTATTGGTTTCGAGTATCAGACTTACTAAAATTTTGATAGTTTCTCAACCAGTCCTTAACTTCAAACTCCCATATCACGCGAACGGATTGACGAACTCGAGAAATTCCTGTTGCATCTGAAAGCAGAAGCTCGATCGATTACAACGGTATATGTATTTTTGCCCTAGGCAATAGTAGTTATTGGTTTCGAGTATCAGAGCAGCGAAAATTTTGATGGTTTCTCAACCATTCCTTAAATTCAAACTCCCATATCTCGCGAAAGGATTGACGAACTCCAGAAATTCCTTCTGCATCTGAAAGCAAAAACTCGCCGGATTACAACAGTATGTGTATTTTTGCCCTAGGCAATTGTAGTTATTGGTTTCGAGTATCAGATTTGCAAAAATTTTGACGGTTTCTGAACCATTCCTTAACTTCAAACTACCATATCTCGCGAACAGATCGACGAACTCGAGAAATTCCTGTTGCATCTGAATGTAGAAACTAGCCCGATTACAACGGTATGTGTATTTTTGACCTAGGCAATAGTAGTTATTGGTTTCGAGTATCAGACTTGCGATAATTTTGATGATTTCTCAACCATTCCTTAACTTCAAACTCCCATATCTCGCGAACGGATAGACGAACAAGAGAAATTCCAGTTGCATCAAAAAGCAGAAACTCGCTCGATTACATTGGTATGTGTATTTTTGCCCTAGGCCATAGTAGTCATTGGTTTCGAGTATCAGACTTGCGAAAATTTTGATGGTTTCTCAACCATTCCTTAACTTCAAACTCCCATATCTCGCGAACGGATTGACGAACTCGTGAAATTCTTGTTGCATCTGAAAGTAGAAACTCGCCCGAATACAACGCTGTTTGTATTTTCCCTAGGCAATAGAAGTTATTGGTTTCTAGTATCAGACTTGCAAAAATTTTGACGGTTTCTGAACGATTCCTTAACTTCAAACTCCCATATCTCGCGAACGGATTGACGAACTCGAGAAATTCCTGTTGCATCTGAATGTAGAAACTAGCCCGATTACCACGGTATGTGTATTTTTGACCTAGGCAATAGTAGTTATTGTTTTCGAGTATCAGACTTGCGAAAATTTTGATGGTTTCTCAACCATTCCTTAACTTCAAACTCCCATATCTCGCGAACGGATTGACGAACTCGAGAAATTCCTGTTGCATCTGAAAGTAGAAACTCGCCCGAATACAATGGTATGTGTATTTTCGCTAGGCAATAGAAGTTATTGGTTTCGAGTATCAGACATGCGAAAATTTTGATGGTTTCTCAACCATTCCTTAAATTCAAACTCCCATATCTCGGCGAACGGATTGACGAACTCGAGAAATTCCTGTTGCATCGAAAGGTAGAAGATCGCCCGATTACATTGGTATGTGTGTTTTTGCCCTAGGCCATAGCAGTTATTGGTTTCGAGTATCAGACTTGCGAAAATTTTGATGGTTTCTCAACCATTCCTTAACTTCAAACTCCCATATCTCGCGAACGGATTACCAACTCGAGAAATTCCTGCTGCATCTGAAAGTAGAAACTCGCCCGAATACAACGGTATGTGTATTTTCGCTAGGCAATAGGAGTTATTGGTTTCGAGTATCAGACATGCGAAAATTTTGATGGTTTCTCAACCATTCCTTAACTTCAAACTCCCATATCTCGCGAACGGATTGACGAACTCGAGAAATTCCTGTTGCATCTGAAAGTAGAAACTCGCCCGAATACAATGGTATGTGTATTTTCGCTAGGCAATAGAAGTTATTGGTTTCGAGTATCAGACATGCGAAAATTTTGATGGTTTCTCAACCATTCCTTAAATTCAAACTCCCATATCTCGCGAACGGATTGACGAACTCCAGAAATTCCTTCTGCATCTGAAAACAAAAACTCGCCAGATTACAACAGTATGTGTATTTTTGCCCTAGGCAATTGTAGTTATTGGTTTCGAGTATCAGATTTGCAAAAATTTTGACGGTTTCTGAACCATTCCTTAACTTCAAACTACCATATCTCGCGAACGGATTGACGAACTCGAGAAATTCCTGTTGCATCTGAAAGCAGAAACTCGCCCGATTACAATGGTGTGTGTATTTTTGCCCTAGGACATAGTAGTTATTGGTTTCGAGTATCAGACTTACTAAAATTTTGATGGTTTCTCAACCATTCCGTAACTTTAAACTCCTATATCTCGCGAACGGATTGACGAACTCGAGAAATTCCTGTTGCATCTGAAAGTAGAAACTCGCCCGAATACAACGCTATGTGTATTTTCCCTAGGCAATAGAAGTTATTGGTTTCTAGTATCAGACTTGCAAAAATTTTGACGGTTTCTGAACGATTCCTTAACTTCAAACTCCCATATCTCGCGAACGGATTGACGAACTCGAGAAATTCCTGTTGCATCTGAATGTAGAAACTAGCCCGATTACAACGGTATGTGTATTTTTGACCTAGGCAATAGTAGTTATTGGTTTCGAGTATCAGACTTGCGAAAATTTTGATGATTTGTCAACCATTCCTTAACTTCAAACTCCCATATCTCGCGAACGGATTACCAACTCGAGAAATTCCTGCTGCATCTGAAAGCAGAAACTAGCCCGATTACAACGGTATGTGTATTTTTGCCCTAGGCCATAGTAGTAATTGGTTTCGAGTATCAGACTTGCGAAAATTTTGATGGTTTCTCAACCATTCCTTAACTTCAAACTCCCATATCTCGCGAACGGATAGACGAACTCGAGAAATTCCTGTTGCATCTGAAAGTAGAAACTAGCCCGAATACAACGGTATGTGTATTTTCGCTAGGCAATAGAAGTTATTGGTTTCGAGTATCAGACATGCGAAAATTTTGATGGTTTCTCAACCATTCCTTAAATTCAAACTCCCATATCTCGCGAACGGATTGACGAACTCCAGAAATTCCTTCTGCATCTGAAAGCAAAAACTCGCCAGATTACAACAGTATGTGTATTTTTGCCCTAGACAATTGTAGTTATTGGTTTCGAGTATCAGATTTGCAAAAATTTTGACGGTTTCTGAACCATTCCTTAACTTCAAACTACCATATCTCGCGAACGGATTGACGAACTCGAGAAATTCCTGCTGCATCTGAAAGCAGAAACTAGCCCGATTACAACGGTATGTGTATTTTTGCCCTAGGCCATAGTAGTAATTGGTTTCGAGTATCAGACTTACTAAAATTTTGATGGTTTCTCAACCATTCCGTAACTTCAAACTACTATATCTCGCGAACGGATTGACGAACTCGAGAAATTCCTGTTGCATCTGAAAGTAGAAACTCGCCCGAATACAATGCTATGTGTATTTTCCCTGGGCAATAGAAGTTATTGGTTTCTAGTATCAGACTTGCAAAAATTTTGACGGTTTCTGAACGATTCCTTAACTTCAAACTCCCATATCTCGCGAACGGATTGACGAACTCGAGAAATTCCTGTTGCATCTGAATGTAGAAACTAGCCCGATTACAACGGTATGTGTATTTTTGACCTAGGCAATAGTAGTTATTGGTTTCGAGTATCAGACTTGCGAAAATTTTGATGATTTGTCAACCATTCCTTAACTTCAAACTCCCATATCTCGCGAACGGATTACCAACTCGAGAAATTCCTGCTGCATCTGAAAGCAGAAACTCGCCCGAATACAACGGTATGTGTATTTTTGCACTAGGCAATAGAAGTTATTGGTTTCGAGTATCAGACTTGCGAAAATTTTGATGGTTTCTCAACCACTCCTTAACTTCAAACTCCCATATCTCGCGAACGGATTGACGAACTCGAGAAATTCCTGCTGCATCTGAAAGCAGAAACTCGCCCGATTACAACGGTATGTGTAGTTTTGCCCTAGGCAATTGTATTTATTGTTTTCGAGTATCAGACTTACTAAAATTTTGATAGTTTCTCAACCAGTCCTTAACTTCAAACTCTCATATCACGCGAACGGATTGACGAACTCGAGAAATTCCTGTTGCATCTGAAAGCAGAAGCTCGATCGATTACAACGGTATACGTATTTTTGCCCTAGGCAATAGTAGTTATTGGTTTCGAGTATCAGAGCAGCGAAAATTTTGATGGTTTCTCAACCATTCCTTAACTTCAAACTCCCATATCTCGCGAACGGATTGACGAACTCGAGAATTTCCTGCTGCATCTGAAAGCAGAATCTCGCCCGATTACAACGGTATGTGTATTTTTGCCCTAGGCAATAGTTGTTATTAGTTTCGAGTATTAGACTTACTAAAATTTTGGTAGTTTCTCAACCATTCCTTAACTTCAAACTCCCATATCTCGCGAACGAATTGACGAACTCGAAATATTCCGGTTGCATCTGAAAGTAGAAACTCGCCCGATTACAAAGGTATGTGTATTTTTCCCCTAGGCCTTTGTAGTTATTGGTTTCGAGTTTCAGACTTGCGAAAATTTTGATGGTTCCTCAACCATTCCTTAACTTCAAACTCCCATGTCTCCCGAACGGATTGACGAACTCGAGAAATTCCTGTTGCATCTGAATGTAGAAACTCGCCCGAATACAACGGTGTGTGTATTTTTGCCCTACGCGATAGAAGTTATTGGTTTCGAGTATCAGACTTGCGAAAATTTTGATGGTTTCTCAACCATTCCTTAACTTCAAACTCCCATATCTCGCGAACGGATTGACGAACTCGAGAAATTCCTGTTGCATCTGAAAGTAGAAACTCGCCCGAATACAACGGTATGTGTATTTTCGCTATGCAATAGAAGTTATTGGTTTCGAGTATCAGACTTGCGAAAATTTTGATGGTTTTTCAACCATTCCTTAACTTCAAACTCCCATATCTCGCGAACGGATTGACGAACTCGAGAAATTCCTGCTGCATCTGAAGGTAGAAGATCGCCCGATTACAACGGTATGTGTATTTTGGCCCTAGGCAATTGTAATTATTGTTTTCGAGTATCAGATTTGCAAAAATTTTGACGGTTTCTGAACCATTCCTTAACTTCAAACTCCCATATCTCGCGAACGGATTGACGAACTCGAGAAATTCCTGTTGCATCTGAAAGTAGAAACTCGCCCGAATACAACGCTGTGTGTATTTTTGCCCTAGGCAATAGAAGTTATTGGTTTCGAGTATCAGACTTGCGAAAATTTTGATGGTTTCTCAACTATTCCTTAATTTCAAACTCCCATATCTCGAGAACGTATTGACGAACTCGAGAAATTCCTGTTGCATCTGAATGTAGAAACTCGCCCGAATACAACGGTATGTGTATTTTTGCCCTAGGCAATAGAAGTTATTGGTTTCGAGTATCAGACTTGCAAAAATTTTGATGATTTCTCAACCATTCCTTAACTTCAAACTCCCATATCTCGCGAACGGATTACCAACTCGAGAAATTCCAGTTGCATCTGAAAGCACAATCTCGCCCGATTACAATGGTATGTGTATTTTTGCTCTAGGCCATAGCAGTTATTGGTTTCGAGTATCAGACTTGCGAAAATTTTGATGGTTTCTCAACCATTCCTTAACTTCAAACTCCCATATCTCGCGAATGGATTGACGAACTCAAGAAATTCCTGTTGCATCTGAAGGTAGAAGATCGCCCGATTACAATGGTATGTGTATTTTTGCCCTAGGCCATAGCAATTATTGGTTTCGAGTATCAGACTTGCGAAAATTTTGATGGTTTCTCAACCATTCCTTAACTTCAAACTCCCATATCTCGCAAACGGATTGACGAACTCGAGAAGTTCCTGTTGCATCTGATGGTAGAAGATCGCCCGATTACAACGGTATGTGTATTTTTGCCCTGGGCCATAGCAGTTATTGGTTTCGAGTATAAGGTTTGCGAAAATTTTGATGGTTTCTCAAACATACCTTAACTTCAAACTCCCATATCTCGCGAACGGATTGACGAACTAGAAAAATTCCAGTTGCATCTGAAAGCAGAAACTCGCCCGATTACAATGGTATGTGTATTTTTGCCCTAGGCCATAGCAGATATTGGTTTCGAGTATCAGACTTGCGAAAATTTTGATGGTTTCTCAACCATTCCTTATCTTCAAACTCCCATATCTCGCAAACGGAGTGACGAACTCGAGAAATTCCTGTTGCAACTGAAGGTAGAATATCGCCCGATTACAACGGTATGTGTATTTTTGCCCTAGGCATTAGTAGTCATTGGTTTCGAGTATCAGACTTGCGAAAATTTTGATGGTTTCTCAACCATTCCTTAACTTCAAACTCCCATTTCTCGCGAACGGATTGACGAACCCGAGAAATTCCTGTTGCATCTGAAGGTAGAAGATCGCCCGATTACAACGGTATGTGTATTTTTGCCCTGGGCCATCGCAGTTATTGGTTTCGAGTATCAGGTTTGCGAAAATTTTGATGGTTTCTCGAATATTCCTTAACTTCAAACTCCCATATCTCGCGAACGGATTGACGAACTAGAGAAATTCCAGTTGCATCTGAAAGCAGAAACTCGCCCGATTACAACGGTATGTGTATTTTTGACCTAGGCAATAGTAGTTATTGGTTTCGAGTATCAGACTTGCGAAAATTATGATGATTTCTCAACCATTCCTTAACTTCAAACTCCCATATCTCGCGAACGGATTGACGAACTAGAGAAATTCCAGTTGCATCTGAAAGCAGAAACTCGCCCGATTACATTGATATGTGTACTTTTGCCCTAGGCAATAGTAGTTATTGGTTTCGAGTATCAGACCAGCGAAAATTTTGATGGTTCCTCAACCATTCCTTAACTTCAAACTCCCATGTCTCCCGAACGGATTGACGAACTCGAGAAATTCCTGTTGCATCTGAATGTAGAAACTCGCCCGAATACAACGGTGTGTGTATTTTTGCCCTACGCAATAGAAGTTATTGGTTTCGAGTATCAGACATGCAAAAATTTTGATGGTTTCTCATCCAATCCTTAAATTCAAACTCCCATATCTCGCGAACGGATTGACGAACTCGAGAAATTCCTGTTGCATCTGAAAGTAGAAACTCGCCCGAATACAACGCTATGTGTATTTTTGCCCTAGGCAATAGAAGTTATTGGTTTCGAGTATCAGACTTGCGAAAATTTTGATGGTTTCTCAACTATTCCTTAATTTCAAACTCCCATATCTCGCGAACGTATTGAAGAACTCGAGAAATTCCTGTTGCATCTGAATGTAGAAACTCGCCCGAATACAACGGTATGTGTATTTTTGCCCTAGGCAATAGAAGTTATTGGTTTCGAGTATCAGACTTGCGAAAATTTTGATGGTTTCTCAACTATTCCTTAATTTCAAACTCCCATATCTCGCGAACGTATTGAAGAACTCGAGAAATTCCTGTTGCATCTGAATGTAGAAACTCGCCCGATTACATTGGTATGTGTATTTTTGCCCTAGGCCATAGTAGTCATTGGTTTCGAGTATCAGACTTGCGAAAATTTTGATGGTTTCTCAACCATTCCTTAACTTCAAACTCCCATATCTCGCGAACGGATTGACGAACTCGTGAAATTCTTGTTGCATCTGAAAGTAGAAACTCGCCCGAATACAACGCTGTTTGTATTTTCCCTAGGCAATAGAAGTTATTGGTTTCTAGTATCAGACTTGCAAAAATTTTGACGGTTTCTGAACGATTCCTTAACTTCAAACTCCCATATCTCGCGAACGGATTGACGAACTCGAGAAATTCCTGTTGCATCTGAAGGTAGAAGATCGCCCGATTACAACGGTATGTGTATTTTTGCCCTGGGCCATCGCAGTTATTGGTTTCGAGTATCAGACTTGCGAAAATTTTGATGGTTTCTCAACCATTCCTTAACTTCAAACTCCCATATCTCGCGAACGGATTGACGAACTCGAGAAATTCCTGTTGCATCTGAAGGTAGAAGATCGCCCGATTACAACGGTATGTGTATTTTTACCCCGGGCCATAGCGGTTATTGGTTTCGAGTATCAGGTTTGCGAAAATTTTGATGGTTTCTCAAACATTCCTTAACTTCAAACTCCCATATCTCGCGAGCGGATTACCAACTAGAGAAATTCCAGTTGCATCTGAAAGCAGAAACTCGTCCGATTAAAACGGTATGTGTACTTTTCCCCTAGGCCATTCCAGTTATTGGTTTCGAGTATCAGACTTGCGAAAATTTTGATGGCTTCTCAAACATTCCATAACTTCAAACTCCCATATCTCGCGAACGGATTGACGAACTTGAAAAATTCCTGTTGCATCTGAAAGTAGAAACTCGCCCGATTACAACGGTATTTGTATTTTTGCCCTAGGCATTAGTAGTTTTTGTTTTCGAGTATCAGACTTACTAATATTTTGATAGTTTCTCAACCATTCCTTAACTCCACACTCCCATATCTCGCGAACGGATTGACGAACTCGAGAAATTCCAGTTGCATCTAAAAGCATAATCTCGCCCGATTTCAGTGGAATGTGTACTTTTCCCCTAGGCCATAGCAGTTATTGGTTCCGAGTATCAGACTTGCGAAAATTTTGATGGTTTCTCAACCATTCCTTAACTTCAAACTCCCATATCTCGCGAACGGGTTGACGAACTCGAGAAATTCCTGTTGCATCTGAAGGTAGAAGATTGCCCGATTACAACGGTATGTGTATTTTTGCCCTAGGCAATAGTAGTTATTGGTTTCGAGTATCAGACTTGAGAATATTTTGATGGCTTCTCAACCATTCCTTAAACTCAAACCCCCAAATCTCGCGAATCGATTGACGAACTCGAGAAATTCCTGCTGCATCTGAAAGTATAATCTCGCCCGATTACAACGGTATGTGTATTTTTGCCCTAGGCAATAGTAGTTATTGGTTTCGAGTATCAGACCAGCGAAAATTTTGATAGTTTCTCAACCATTCCTTAAATTCAAACCCCCAAATCTCGCGAACGGATTGACGAACTCGAGAAATTCCTGCTGCATCTAAAAGCAGAAACTCGCCCGATTGCAACGGTATGTGTATTTTTGCCCTAGGCAATAGTAGTTATTGGTTTCGAGTATCAGACTTGCGAAAATTTGATGGTTTCTCAACCATTCCGTAACTTCAAACTCCTATATCTCGCGAACGGATTGACGAACTCGAGAAATTCCTGTTGCATCTGAAAGTAGAAACTCGCCCGATTACAAGGGTATGTCTATTTTCCCTAGGCAATAGAAGTTATTGGTTTCGAGTATCAGACATGCAAAAATTTTGATGGTTTCTCAACCAATCCTTAAATTCAAACTCCCATATCTCGCGATCGGATTGACGAACTCGAGAAATTCCTGCTGCATCTGAAAGCAGAAACTCGCCCGATTACAACGGTATGTGTATTTTGGCCCTAGGCAATTGTAATTATTGTTTTCGAGTATCAGATTTGCAAAAATTTTGACGGTTTCTGAACCATTCCTTAACTTCAAACTCCCATATCTCGCGAACGGATTGACGAACTCGAGAAATTCCTGTTGCATCTGAATGTAGAAACTCGCCCGAATACAACGGTATGTGTATTTGGGCCCTAGGCAATAGAAGTTATTGGTTTCGAGTATCAGACTTGCAAAAATTTTGATGATTTCTCAACCATTCCTTAACTTCAAACTCCCATATCTCGCGATCGGATTACCAACTCGAGAAATTCCAGTTGCATCTGAAAGCATAATCTCGCCCGATTACAATGGTATGTGTATTTTTGCCCTAGGCCATAGCAGTTATTGGTTTCGAGTATCAGACTTGCGAAAATTTTGATGGTTTCTGAACCATTCCTTAACTTCAAACTCCCATATCTCTCGAATGGATTGACGAACTCGAGAAATTCCTGTTGCATCTGAAAGTAGAAACTCACCCGATTACAATGGGGTGTGTACTTTTCCCCTAGGCCATTCCAGTTATTGGTTTCGAGTATCAGACCAGCGAAAATTTTGATGGTTCCTCAACCATTCCTTAACTTCAAACTCCCATATCTCGCGAACGGATTGACGAACTCAAGAAATTCCTGCTGCATATGAGAGCATAATCTCGCCCGATTACAATGGTATGTGTATTTTTGCCCTAGGCCATAGCAGTTATTGGTTTCGAGTATCAGACTTGCGAAAATTTTGGTGGTTTCTCAACCATTCCTTAACTTCAAACTCCCATATCTCGCGAGCGGATTACCAACTCGAGAAATTCCAGTTGCATCTGAGAGCATAATCTCGCCCAATTACAATGGTATTTGTATTTTTGCCCTAGGCCGTAGCAGTTATTGGTTTCGAGTATCAGACTTGCGAAAATTTTGGTGGTTTCTCAACCATTCCGTAACTTCAAACTCCTATATCTCGCGAACGGATTGACGAACTCGAGAAATTCCTGTTGCATCTGAAAGTAGAAACTCGCCCGATTACAAGGGTATGTCTATTTTCCCTAGGCAATAGAAGTTATTGGTTTCGAGTATCAGACATGCAAAAATTTTGATGGTTTCTCAACCATTCCTTAGTTTCAAACTCCCATATCTCGCGAACGGATTGACGAACTAGAGAAATTCCAGTTGCATCTGAAAGCAGAAACTCGTCCGATTAAAACGGTATGTGTACTTTTCCCCTAGGCCATTCCAGTTATTGGTTTCGAGTATCAGACTTGCGAAAATTTCGATGGCTTCTCAAACATTCCATAACTTCAAACTCCCATATCTCGCGAACGGATTGACGAACTTGAAAAATTCCTGTTGCATCTGAAAGTAGAAACTCGCCCGATTACAACGGTATGTGTATTTTTGCCCTAGGCATTAGTAGTTTTTGTTTTCGAGTATCAGTCTTACTAATATTTTGATAGTTTCTCAACCATTCCTTAACTCCAAACTCCCATATCTCGCGAACGGATTGACGAACTCGAGAAATTCCAGTTGCATCTAAAAGCATAATCTCGCCCGATTTCAGTGGAATGTGTACTTTTCCCCTAGGCCATAGCAGTTATTGGTTCCGAGTATCAGACTTGCGAAAATTTTGATGGTTTCTCAACCATTCCTTAACTTCAAACTCCCATATCTCTCGAATGGATTGACGAACTCGAGAAATTCCTGTTGCATCTGAAAGTAGAAACTCACCCGATTACAATGGGGTGTGTACTTTTCCCCTAGGCCATTCCAGTTATTGGTTTCGAGTATCAGACCTGCGAAAATTTTGATGGTTCCTCAACCATTCCTTAACTTCAAACTCCCATATCTCGCGAACGGATTGACGAACTCAAGAAATTCCTGCTGCATATGAGAGCATAATCTCGCCCGATTACAATGGTATGTGTATTTTTGCCCTAGGCCATAGCAGTTATTGGTTTCGAGTATCAGACTTGCGAAAATTTTGGTGGTTTCTCAACCATTCCTTAACTTCAAACTCCCATATCTCGCGAGCGGATTACCAACTCGAGAAATTCCAGTTGCATCTGAGAGCATAATCTCGCCCAATTACAATGGTATTTGTATTTTTGCCCTAGGCCGTAGCAGTTATTGGTTTCGAGTATCAGACTTGCGAAAATTTCGATGGTTTCTCAACCATTCCTTAGTTTCAAACTCCCATATCTCGCGAACGGATTGACGAACTAGAGAAATTCCAGTTGCATCTGAAAGCAGAAACTCGTCCGATTAAAACGGTATGTGTACTTTTCCCCTAGGCCATTCCAGTTATTGGTTTCGAGTATCAGACCTGCGAAAATTTTGATGGCTTCTCAAACATTCCATAACTTCAAACTCCCATATCTCGCGAACGGATTGACGAACTTGAAAAATTCCTGTTGCATCTGAAAGTAGAAACTCGCCCGATTACAACGGTATGTGTATTTTTGCCCTAGGCATTAGTAGTTTTTGTTTTCGAGTATCAGACTTACTAATATTTTGATAGTTTCTCAACCGTTCCTTAACTCCAAACTCCCATATCTCGCGAACGGATTGACGAACTCGAGAAATTCCAGTTGCATCTAAAAGCATAATCTCGCCCGATTTCAGTGGAATGTGTACTTTTCCCCTAGGCCATAGCAGTTATTGGTTCCGAGTATCAGACTTGCGAAAATTTTGATGGTTTCTCAACCATTCCTTAACTTCAAACTCCCATATCTCTCGAATGGATTGACGAACTCGAGAAATTCCTGTTGCATCTGAAAGTAGAAACTCACCCGATTACAATGGGGTGTGTACTTTTCCCCTAGGCCATTCCAGTTATTGGTTTCGAGTATCAGACCAGCGAAAATTTTGATGGTTCCTCAACCATTCCTTAACTTCAAACTCCCATATCTCGCGAACGGATTGACGAACTCAAGAAATTCCTGCTGCATATGAGAGCATAATCTCGCCCGATTACAATGGTATGTGTATTTTTGCCCTAGGCCATAGCAGTTATTGGTTTCGAGAATCAGACTTGCGAAAATTTTGGTGGTTTCTCAACCATTCCTTAACTTCAAACTCTCATATCTCGCGAACGGATTGACGAACTCGAGAAATTGCAGTTGCATCTGAAAGCAGAAACTCGCCCGATTACAATGGTATGTGCATTTTTGCCCTAGGCCATAGTGGTCATTGGTTTCGAGTATCAGACTTGCGAAAATTTTGATGGCTTCTCAACCATTCCTTAACTTCAAACTACCATATCTCGCGAACGGATTGACGAACTCGAGAAATTCCTGTTGGATCTGAAGGTAGAAGATCGCCCGATTACACTGGTATGTGTATTTTTGCCCTAGGCCATAGCAGTTATTGGTTTCGAGTATCAGACTTGCGAAAATTTTGATGGTTTCTCAACCATTCCTTAACTTCAAACTCCCATATCTCGCGAACGGATTGGCGAACTCGAGAAATTCCTGTTGCATCTGAAGGTAGAAGATCGCCCGATTACAACGGTATGTGTATTTTTACCCCGGGCCATAGCGGTTATTGGTTTCGAGTATCAGGTTTGCGAAAATTTTGATGGTTTCTCAAACATTCCTTAACTTCAAACTCCCATATCTCGCGAGCGGATTACCAACTCGAGAAATTCCAGTTGCATCTGAGAGCATAATCTCGCACGATTACAATGGTATTTGTATTTTTGCCCTAGGCCGTAGCAGTTATTGGTTTCGAGTATCAGACTTGCGAAAATTTCGATGGTTCCTCAACCATTCCTTAGTTTCAAACTCCCATATCTCGCGAACGGATTGACGAACTCGAGAAATTCCTGTTGCATCTGAAGGTAGAAGATCGCCCGATTACAACGGTATGTGTACTTCTGCCCTAGGCCATAGTAGTTATTGGTTTCGAGTATCAGACTTGCGAAAATTTTGATGGTTTCTCAACCATTCCTTAGTTTCAAACTCCCAAATCTCGCGAACGGATTGACGAACTCGAGAAATTCCTGCTGCATCTGAGAGTAGAATCTCGCCCGATTACAGCGGTATGTGTATTTTTGCCCAAGGCATTAGTAGTTTTTGGTTTCGAGTATCAGACTTACTTATATTTTGATAGTTTCTCAACCATTCCTTAACTCCAAACTCCCATATCTCGCGAACGGATTGACGAACTCGAGAAATTCCAGTTGCATCTAAAAGCATAATCTCGCCCGATTACAGTGGAATGTGTACTTTTCCCCTAGGCCATAGCAGTTATTGGTTTCGAGTGTCAGACTTGCGAAAATTTTGATGGTTTCTCAACCATTCCTTAACTTCAAACTCCCATATCTCGCGAACGGGTTGACGAACTCGAGAAATTCCTGTTGCATCTGAAGGTAGAAGATCGCCCGATTACAACGGTATGTGTATTTTTGCCCTAGGCAATAGTAGTTATTGCTTTCGAGTATCAGACTTGAGAAAATTTTGATGGCTTCTCAACCATTCCTTAACTCCAAACTCCCATATCTCGCGAACGGATTGACGAACTCGAGAAATTCCAGTTGCATCTAAAAGCATAATCTCGCCCGATTACAGTGGAATGTGTACTTTTCCCCTAGGCCATAGCAGTTATTGGTTTCGAGTATCAGACTTGCGAATATTTTGATCGTTTCTCAACCATTCCTTAACTTCAAACTCCCATATCTCGCGAACGGATTGACGAACTCGAGAAATTCCTGTTGCATCTGAAAGCAGAAGCTCGATCGATTACAACGGTATGTGTATTTTTGCCCTAGGCTATAGTAGTTATTGGGTTCGAGTATCAGACTTGCGAAAATTTTGATGATTTCTCAACCATTGCTTAACTACAACCTCCCATATCTCGCGAACGGATTACCAACTCGAGAAATTCCAGTTGCATCTGAAAGCATAATCTCGCCCGATTACAATGGTATTTGTATTTTTGCCCTAGGCCATAGCAGTTATTGGTTTCGAGTATCAGACTTGCGAAAATTTTGATGGTTTCTCAACCATTCCTTAACTTCAAACTCCCATATCTCGCGAACGGATTGACGAACTCGAGAAATTCCTGTTGCATCTGAAGGTAGAAGATCGCCCGATTACAACGGTATGTGTATTTTTGCCCTAGGCAATAGTAGCTACTGGTTTCGAGTATCAGACTTGCGAAAATTTTGATGATTTCTCAACCATTCCTTAACTACAAACTCCCATATCTCGCGAACGGTTTACCAACTCGAGAAATTCCAGTTGCGCCTGAAAGCATAATCTCGCCCGATTACAATGGTATTTGTATTTTTGCCCTAGGCCGCAGCAGTTATTGGTTTCGAGTATCAGACTTGCGAAAATTTCGATGGTTTCTCAACCATTCCTTAGTTTCAAACTCCCATATCTCGCGAACGGATTGACGAACTAGAGAAATACCAGTTGCATCTGAAAGCAGAAACTCGTCCGATTACAATGGTATGTGTACTTTTCCCCTAGGCCATTCCAGTTATTGGTTTCGAGTATCAGACTTGCGAAAATTTTGATAGTTTCTCAAGCATTCCTTAACTTCAAACTCCCATATCTCGCGAACGGATTGACGAACTCGAGAAATTCCTGTTGCATCTGAAGGTAGAAGATCGCCCGATAACAACGGTATGTGTATTTTTGCCCTAGGCAATACTAGCTATTGGTTTCGAGTATCAGACTTGCGAAAATTTTGATGATTTCTCAACCATTCCTTAACTTCAAACTCCCATATCTCGCGAACGGATTCCCAACTCGAGAAATTCCAGTTGCACCTGAAAGCATAATCTCGCCCGATTACAATGGTATTTGTATTTTTGCCCTAGGCCATAGCAGTTATTGGTTTCGAGAATCAGACTTGCGAAAATTTTGGTGGTTTCTCAACCATTCCTTAACTTCAAACTCTCATATCTCGCGAACGGATTGACGAACTCGAGAAATTGCAGTTGCATCTGAAAGCAGAAACTCGCCCGATTACAATGGTATGTGCATTTTTGCCCTAGGCCATAGTGGTCATTGGTTTCGAGTATCAGACTTGCGAAAATTTTGATGGCTTCTCAACCATTCCTTAACTTCAAACTACCATATCTCGCGAACGGATTGACGAACTCGAGAAATTCCTGTTGGATCTGAAGGTAGAAGATCGCCCGATTACACTGGTATGTGTATTTTTGCCCTAGGCCATAGCAGTTATTGGTTTCGAGTATCAGACTTGCGAAAATTTTGATGGTTTCTCAACCATTCCTTAACTTCAAACTCCCATATCTCGCGAACGGATTGGCGAACTCGAGAAATTCCTGTTGCATCTGAAGGTAGAAGATCGCCCGATTACAACGGTATGTGTATTTTTACCCCGGGCCATAGCGGTTATTGGTTTCGAGTATCAGGTTTGCGAAAATTTTGATGGTTTCTCAAACATTCCTTAACTTCAAACTCCCATATCTCGCGAGCGGATTACCAACTCGAGAAATTCCAGTTGCATCTGAGAGCATAATCTCGCACGATTACAATGGTATTTGTATTTTTGCCCTAGGCCGTAGCAGTTATTGGTTTCGAGTATCAGACTTGCGAAAATTTCGATGGTTCCTCAACCATTCCTTAGTTTCAAACTCCCATATCTCGCGAACGGATTGACGAACTCGAGAAATTCCTGTTGCATCTGAAGGTAGAAGATCGCCCGATTACAACGGTATGTGTACTTCTGCCCTAGGCCATAGTAGTTATTGGTTTCGAGTATCAGACTTGCGAAAATTTTGATGGTTTCTCAACCATTCCTTAGTTTCAAACTCCCAAATCTCGCGAACGGATTGACGAACTCGAGAAATTCCTGCTGCATCTGAGAGTAGAATCTCGCCCGATTACAGCGGTATGTGTATTTTTGCCCAAGGCATTAGTAGTTTTTGGTTTCGAGTATCAGACTTACTTATATTTTGATAGTTTCTCAACCATTCCTTAACTCCAAACTCCCATATCTCGCGAACGGATTGACGAACTCGAGAAATTCCAGTTGCATCTAAAAGCATAATCTCGCCCGATTACAGTGGAATGTGTACTTTTCCCCTAGGCCATAGCAGTTATTGGTTTCGAGTGTCAGACTTGCGAAAATTTTGATGGTTTCTCAACCATTCCTTAACTTCAAACTCCCATATCTCGCGAACGGGTTGACGAACTCGAGAAATTCCTGTTGCATCTGAAGGTAGAAGATCGCCCGATTACAACGGTATGTGTATTTTTGCCCTAGGCAATAGTAGTTATTGCTTTCGAGTATCAGACTTGAGAAAATTTTGATGGCTTCTCAACCATTCCTTAACTCCAAACTCCCATATCTCGCGAACGGATTGACGAACTCGAGAAATTCCAGTTGCATCTAAAAGCATAATCTCGCCCGATTACAGTGGAATGTGTACTTTTCCCCTAGGCCATAGCAGTTATTGGTTTCGAGTATCAGACTTGCGAATATTTTGATCGTTTCTCAACCATTCCTTAACTTCAAACTCCCATATCTCGCGAACGGATTGACGAACTCGAGAAATTCCTGTTGCATCTGAAAGCAGAAGCTCGATCGATTACAACGGTATGTGTATTTTTGCCCTAGGCTATAGTAGTTATTGGGTTCGAGTATCAGACTTGCGAAAATTTTGATGATTTCTCAACCATTGCTTAACTACAACCTCCCATATCTCGCGAACGGATTACCAACTCGAGAAATTCCAGTTGCATCTGAAAGCATAATCTCGCCCGATTACAATGGTATTTGTATTTTTGCCCTAGGCCATAGCAGTTATTGGTTTCGAGTATCAGACTTGCGAAAATTTTGATGGTTTCTCAACCATTCCTTAACTTCAAACTCCCATATCTCGCGAACGGATTGACGAACTCGAGAAATTCCTGTTGCATCTGAAGGTAGAAGATCGCCCGATTACAACGGTATGTGTATTTTTGCCCTAGGCAATAGTAGCTACTGGTTTCGAGTATCAGACTTGCGAAAATTTTGATGATTTCTCAACCATTCCTTAACTACAAACTCCCATATCTCGCGAACGGATTACCAACTCGAGAAATTCCAGTTGCGCCTGAAAGCATAATCTCGCCCGATTACAATGGTATTTGTATTTTTGCCCTAGGCCGCAGCAGTTATTGGTTTCGAGTATCAGACTTGCGAAAATTTCGATGGTTTCTCAACCATTCCTTAGTTTCAAACTCCCATATCTCGCGAACGGATTGACGAACTAGAGAAATACCAGTTGCATCTGAAAGCAGAAACTCGTCCGATTACAATGGTATGTGTACTTTTCCCCTAGGCCATTCCAGTTATTGGTTTCGAGTATCAGACTTGCGAAAATTTTGATAGTTTCTCAAGCATTCCTTAACTTCAAACTCCCATATCTCGCGAACGGATTGACGAACTCGAGAAATTCCTGTTGCATCTGAAGGTAGAAGATCGCCCGATAACAACGGTATGTGTATTTTTGCCCTAGGCAATACTAGCTATTGGTTTCGAGTATCAGACTTGCGAAAATTTTGATGATTTCTCAACCATTCCTTAACTTCAAACTCCCATATCTCGCGAACGGATTCCCAACTCGAGAAATTCCAGTTGCACCTGAAAGCATAATCTCGCCCGATTACAATGGTATTTGTATTTTTGCCCTAGGCCGCAGCAGTTATTGGTTTCGAGTATCAGACTTGCGAAAATTTCGATGGTTTCTCAACCATTCCTTAGTTTCAAACTCCCATATCTCGCGAACGGATTATCAACTCGAGAAATTCCAGTTGCATCTGAAAGCATTATCTCGCCCGATTACAATGGTATTTGTATTTTTGCCCTAGGCCATAGCAGTTATTGGTTTCGAGTATCAGACTTGCGAAAATTTTGATGGTTTCTCAACCATTCCTTAACTTCAAACTCCCATATCTCGCGAACGGATTGACGAACTCGAGAAATTCCTGTTGCATCTGAAGGTAGAAGATCGCCCGATTACAACGGTATGTGTATTTTTGCCCTAGGCAATAGTAGCTATTGGTTTCGAGTATCAGACTTGCGAAAATTTTGATGATTTCTCAACCATTCCTTAACTTCAAACTCCCATATCTCGCGAACGGATTACCAACTCGAGAAATTCCAATTGCACCTGAAAGCATAATCTCGCCCGATTACAATGGTATTTGTATTTTTGCCCTAGGCCGCAGCAGTTATTGGTTTCGAGTATCAGACTTGCGAAAATTTCGATGGTTTCTCAACCATTCCTTAGTTTCAAACTCACATATCTCGCGAACGGATTGACGAACTAGAGAAATACCAGTTGCATCTGGAAGCAGAAACTCGTCCGATTACAATGGTATGTGTACTTTTCCCCTAGGCCATTCCAGTTATTCGATTCGAGTATCAGACTTGCGAAAATTTTGATAGTTTCTCAACCATTCCTTAACTTCAAACTCCCATATCTCGCGAACGTTTTGACGAACTCGAGAAATTCCTGTTGCATCTGAAGGTAGAATACCGCCCGATTACAACGGTATGTGTATTTCTGCCCTAGGCCATAGTAGTTATTGGTTTCGAATATCAGACTTGCGAAAATTTTGATGGTTTCTCACCCATTCCTTAACTTCAAACTCCCATATCTCGCGAACGTTTTGACGAAATCGAGAAATTCCTGCTGCATCTGAAAGTAGAAGCTCGCCCGATTACAACGGTATGTGTATTTTTGCCCTAGGCATTGGTAGTTATTGGTTTCGAGTATCAGACTTGCGAAAATTTTGATGATTTCTCAACCATTCCTTAACTACAAACTCCCATATCTCGCGAACGGATTACCAACTCGAGAAATTCAAGTTGCATCTGAAAGCATAATCTCGCCCGATTACAATGGTATTTGTATTTTTGCCCTAGGCCATAGCAGTTATTGGTTTCGAGTATCTGACTTGCGAAAATTTTGATGGTTTCTCAACCATTCCTTAACTTCAAACTCCCATATCTCGCGAACGGATTGACGAACTCGAGAGATTCCTGTTGCATCTGAAGGTAGAAGATCGCCCGATTACAACGGTATGTGTATTTCTGCCCTAGGCCATAGTAGTTATTGGTTTCGAGTATCAGACTTGCGAAAATTTTGATGGTTTCTCAACCATTCCTTAACTTCAAACTCCCATATCTCGCGAACGGATTGACGAACTCGAGAAATTCCTGTTGCATCTGAAAGCAGAAGCTCTATCGATTACAACGGTATGTGTATTTTTGCCCTAGGCAATAGTAGCTATTGGTTTCGAGTATCAGACTTGCGAAAATTTTGATGGTTTCTCAACCATTCCTTAACTTCAAACTCCCATATCTCGCGAACGGATTGACGAACTCGAGAAATTCCTGTTGCATCTGAAGGTAGAAGATCGCCCGATTACAACGGTATGTGTATTTTTGCCCTAGGCAATAGTAGCTATTGGTATCGAGTATCAGACTTGCGAAAATTTTGATAATTTCTCAACCAGTCCTTAACATCAATCTCCAATATCTCGCGAACGGATTACCAACTCGAGAAATTCCAGTTGCATCTGAAAGAATAATCTCGCCCGATTACAATGGTATTTGTATTTTTGCCCCAGGCCGCAGCAGTTATTGGTTTCGAGTATCAGACTTGCGAAAATTTTGATGGTTTCTCAACCATTCCTTAACTTCAAACTCCCATATCTCGCGAACGGATTGACGAACTCGAGAGATTCCTGTTGCATCTGAAGGTAGAAGATCGCCCGATTACAACGGTATGTGTATTTCTGCCCTAGGCCATAGTAGTTATTGGTTTCGAGTATCAGACTTGCGAAAATTTTGATGGTTTCTCAACCATTCCTTAACTTCAAACTCCCATATCTCGCGAACGGATTGACGAACTCGAGAAATTCCTGTTGCATCTGAAAGCAGAAGCTCTATCGATTACAACGGTATGTGTATTTTTGCCCTAGGCAATAGTAGCTATTGGTTTCGAGTATCAGACTTGCGAAAATTTTGATGGTTTCTCAACCATTCCTTAATTTCAAACTCCCATATCTCGCGAACGGATTGACGAACTCGAGAAATTCCTGTTGCATCTGAAGGTAGAAGATCGCCCGATTACAACGGTATGTGTATTTTTGCCCTAGGCAATAGTAGCTATTGGTATCGAGTATCAGACTTGCGAAAATTTTGATAATTTCTCAACCAGTCCTTAACTTCAATCTCCCATATCTCGCGAACGGATTACCAACTCGAGAAATTCCAGTTGCATCTGAAAGAATAATCTCGCCCGATTACAATGGTATTTGTATTTTTGCCCCAGGCCGCAGCAGTTATTGGTTTCGAGTATCAGACTTGCGAAAATTTCGATGGTTTCTCAACTATTCCTTAGTTTCAAACTCCCATATCTCGCGAACGGATTGACGAACTAGAGAAATACGAGTTGCATCTGAAAGCAGAAACTCGTTCGATTACAATGGTATGTGTACTTTTCCCCTAGGCCATTCCAGTTATTGGTTTCGAGTATCAGACTTGCGAAAATTTTGATGGCTTCTCAACCATTCCTTAACTTGAAACCCCCAAATCTCGCGAACGGATTGAGGAACTCGAGAAATTCCTGCTGCATCTGAAAGTAGAAGCTCGCCCGATTACAATGGTATTTGTATTTTTGCCCTAGGCCATAGCAGTTATTGGTTTCGAGTATCAGACCAGAGAAAATTTTGATGGCTTCTCAACCATTCCATAACCTCAAACTCCCAAATCTCGCGAACGGATTGACGAACTTGAAAAATTCCTGTTTCATCTGAAAGCATAATCTCGCCCGATTACAATGGTATTTGTATTTTTGCCCTAGGCCATAGCAGTTATTGGTTTCGAGTATCAGACCAGCAAAAATTTTGATAGTTTCTCAACCATTCCTTGACTTCGAACCTCCAAATCTCGCGAACGGATTGACGAACTCGAGAAATTCCTGCTGCATCTGAAAGTAGAATCTCGCCCGATTACAACGGTATGTGTATTTTTGCCCTAGGCAATAGTAGTTATTGGTTTCGAGTATCAGACTTACTAAAATTTTGATCGTTTCGCAACCATTCCTTAACTTCAAACTCCCATATCTCGCGAACGGATTGACGAACTCGAGAAATTCCTGTTGCATCTGAAAGCAGAAGCTCGATCGATTACAACGGTAGGTGTATTTTTGCCCTAGGCAATAGTAGATATTGGTTTCGAGTATCAGACTTGCGAAAATTTTGATGATTTCTCAACCATTCCTTAACTACAAACTCCCATATCTCGCGAAAGGATTACCAACTCGAGAAATTCAAGTTGCATCTGAAAGCATAATCTCGCCCGATTACAATGGTATTTGTATTTTTGCCCTAGGCCATAGCAGTTATTGGTTTCGAGTATCAGACTTGCGAAAATTTTGATGGTTTCTCAACCATTCCTTAACTCCAAACTCCCATATCTCGCGAATGGATTGACGAACTCGAGAAATTCCTGTTGCATCTGAAGGTAGAAGATCGCCCGATTACAACGGTATGTGTATTTCTGCCCTAGGCCATAGTTGTTATTGGTTTCGAGTATCAGACTTGCGAAAATTTTGATGGTTTCTCAACCATTCCTTAACTTCAAACTCCCATATCTCGCGAACGTTTTGACGAACTCGAGCAATTCCTGCTGCATCTGAGAGTAGAAGCTCGCCCGATTACATCGGTGTGTGTATTTTTGCCCTAGGCATTGGTAGTTATTGGTTTCGAGTATCAGACTTACTAAAATTTTGATAGTTTCTCAACCAATCCTTAACTTCAAACTCCCATATCTCGCGAACGGATTGACGAACTCGGGAAATTCCTGTTGCATCTGAGAGCAGAAGCTCGATCGATTACAACGGTATGTGTATTTTTGCCCTAGGCAATAGTAGATATTGGTTTCGAGTATCAGACTTGCGAAAATTTTGATGATTTCTCAACCATTCCTTAACTACAAACTCCCATATCTCGCGAAAGGATTACCAACTCGAGAAATTCAAGTTGCATCTGAAAGCATAATCTCGCCCGATTACAATGGTATTTGTATTTTTGCCCTAGGCCATAGCAGTTATTGGTTTCGAGTATCAGACTTGCGAAAATTTTGATGGTTTCTCAACCATTCCTTAACTCCAAACTCCCATATCTCGCGAATGGATTGACGAACTCGAGAAATTCCTGTTGCATCTGAAGGTAGAAGATCGCCCGATTACAACGGTATGTGTATTTCTGCCCTAGGCCATAGTTGTTATTGGTTTCGAGTATCAGACTTGCGAAAATTTTGATGGTTTCTCAACCATTCCTTAACTTCAAACTCCCATATCTCGCGAACGTTTTGACGAACTCGAGCAATTCCTGCTGCATCTGAGAGTAGAAGCTCGCCCGATTACATCGGTGTGTGTATTTTTGCCCTAGGCATTGGTAGTTATTGGTTTCGAGTATCAGACTTACTAAAATTTTGATAGTTTCTCAACCAATCCTTAACTTCAAACTCCCATATCTCGCGAACGGATTGACGAACTCGGGAAATTCCTGTTGCATCTGAGAGCAGAAGCTCGATCGATTACAACGGTATGTGTATTTTTGCCCTAGGCAATAGTAGTTATTGGTTTCGAGTATCAGACCAGCGAAAATTTTGATAGTTTCTCAACCATTCCTTAAATTCAAACCCCCAAATCTCGCGAACGGATTGACGAACTCGAGAAATTCCTGCTGCATCTGAGAGTAGAATCTCGCCCGATTACAACGGTATGTGTATTTTTGCCCTAGGCAATAGTAGTTATTGGTTTCGAGTATCAGACTTACTAAAATTTTGATCGTTTCGCAACCATTCTTTAACTTCAAACTCCCATATCTCGCGAACGGATTGACGAACTCGAGAGATTCCTGTTGCATCTGAAGGTAGAAGCTCTATCGATTACAACGGTATGTGTATTTTTGCCCTAGGCAATAGTAGCTATTGGTTTCGAGTATCAGACTTGCGAAAATTTTGATGGTTTCTCAACCATTCCTTAACTTCAAACTCCCATATCTCGCGAACGGATTGACGAACTCGAGAAATTCCTGTTGCATCTGAAGGTAGAAGATCGCCCGATTACTACGGTATGTGTATTTTTGCCCTAGGCAATAGTAGCTATTGGTTTCGAGTATCAGACTTGCGAAAATTTTGATAATTTCTCAACCAGTCCTTAACTTCAATCTCCCATATCTCGCGAACGGATTACCAACTCGAGAAATTCCAGTTGCATCTGAAAGAATAATCTCGCCCGATTACAATGGTATTTGTATTTTTGCCCCAGGCCGCAGCAGTTATTGGTTTCGAGTATCAGACTTGCGAAAATTTCGATGGTTTCTCAACCATTCCTTAGTTTCAAACTCCCATATCTCGCGAACGGATTGACGAACTAGAGAAATACGAGTTGCATCTGAAAGCAGAAACTCGTTCGATTACAATGGTATGTGTACTTTTCCCCTAGGCCATTCCAGTTATTGGTTTCGAGTATCAGACTTGCGAAAATTTTGATGGCTTCTCAACCATTCCTTAACTTGAAACCCCCAAATCTCGCGAACGGATTGAGGAACTCGAGAAATTCCTGCTGCATCTGAAAGTAGAAGCTCGCCCGATTACAATGGTATTTGTATTTTTGCCCTAGGCCATAGCAGTTATTGGTTTCGAGTATCAGACCAGAGAAAATTTTGATGGCTTCTCAACCATTCCATAACCTCAAACTCCCATATCTCGCGAACGGATTGACGAACTTGAAAAATTCCTGTTTCATCTGAAAGCATAATCTCGCCCGATTACAATGGTATTTGTATTTTTGCCCTAGGCCATAGCAGTTATTGGTTTCGAGTATCAGACCAGCAAAAATTTTGATAGTTTCTCAACCATTCCTTGACTTCGAACCTCCAAATCTCGCGAACGGATTGACGAACTCGAGAAATTCCTGCTGCATCTGAAAGTAGAATCTCGCCCGATTACAACGGTATGTGTATTTTTGCCCTAGGCAATAGTAGTTATTGGTTTCGAGTATCAGACTTACTAAAATTTTGATCGTTTCGCAACCATTCCTTAACTTCAAACTCCCATATCTCGCGAACGGATTGACGAACTCGGGAAATTCCTGTTGCATCTGAGAGCAGAAGCTCGATCGATTACAACGGTATGTGTATTTTTGCCCTAGGCAATAGTAGTTATTGGTTTCGAGTATCAGACCAGCGAAAATTTTGATAGTTTCTCAACCATTCCTTAAATTCAAACCCCCAAATCTCGCGAACGGATTGACGAACTCGAGAAATTCCTGCTGCATCTGAGAGTAGAATCTCGCCCGATTACAACGGTATGTGTATTTTTGCCCTAGGCAATAGTAGTTATTGGTTTCGAGTATCAGACTTACTAAAATTTTGATCGTTTCGCAACCATTCTTTAACTTCAAACTCACATATCTCGCGAACGGATTGACGAACTCGAGAGATTCCTGTTGCATCTGAAGGTAGAAGATCGCCCGATTACAACGGTATGTGTATTTCTGCCCTAGGCCATAGTAGTTATTGGTTTCGAGTATCAGACTTGCGAAAATTTTGATGGTTTCTCAACCATTCCTTAACTTCAAACTCCCATATCTCGCGAACGGATTGACGAACTCGAGAAATTCCTGTTGCATCTGAAAGCAGAAGCTCTATCGATTACAACGGTATGTGTATTTTTGCCCTAGGCAATAGTAGCTATTGGTTTCGAGTATCAGACTTGCGAAAATTTTGCTGGTTTCTCAACCATTCCTTAACTTCAAACTCCCATATCTCGCGAACGGATTGACGAACTCGAGAAATTCCTGTTGCATCTGAAGGTAGAAGATCGCCCGATTACAACGGTATGTGTATTTTTGCCCTAGGCAATAGTAGCTATTGGTTTCGAGTATCAGACTTGCGAAAATTTTGATAATTTCTCAACCAGTCCTTAACTTCAATCTCCCATATCTCGCGAACGGATTACCAACTCGAGAAATTCCAGTTGCATCTAAAAGAATAATCTCGCCCGATTACAATGGTATTTGTATTTTTGCCCCAGGCCGCAGCAGTTATTGGTTTCGAGTATCAGACTTGCGAAAATTTTGATGGTTTCTCAACCATTGCTTAACTTCAAACTCCCATATCTCGCGAACGGATTGACGAACTCGAGAAATTCCTGTTGCATCTGAAGGTAGAAGATCGCCCGATTACAACGGTATGTGTATTTTTGCCCTAGGCAATAGTAGCTATTGGTTTCGAGTATCAGACTTGCGAAAATTTTGATGATTTCTCAACCATTCCTTAACTTCAAACTCCCATATCTCGCGAACGGATTACCAACTCGAGAAATTCCAGTTGCATCTGAAAGCATAATCTCGCCCGATTACAATGGTATTTGTATTTTTGCCCTAGGCCATAGCAGTTATTGGTTTCGAGTATCAGACTTGCGAAAATTTTGATGGTTTCTCAACCATTCCTTAACTTCAAACTCCCATATCTCGCGAACGGATTACCAACTCGAGAAATTCCAGTTGCATCTGAAAGCATAATCTCGCCCGATTACAATGGTATTTGTGTTTTTGCCCTAGGCCATAGCAGTTATTGGTTTCGAGTATCTGACCAGCGAAAATTTTGATAGTTTCTCAACCATTCCTTAACTTCAAACCCCCAAATCTCGCGAACGGATTGACGAACTCGAGAAATTCCTGCTGCATCTGAAAGTAGAAGCTCGCCCGATTACAATGGTATTTGTATTTTTGCCCTAGGCCATAGCAGTTATTGGTTTCGAGTATCAGACCAGCGAAAATTTTGATGGTTTCGCAACCATTCCTTAACTTCAAACCCCCAAATCTCGCGAACGGATTGACGAACTCGAGAAATTCCTGCTGCATCTGAAAGTAGAAGCTCGCCCGATTTCAACGGTATGTGTATTTTGGCCCTAGGCAATAGTAGTTATTGGTTTCGAGTATCAGACTTACTAAAATTTTGATAGTTTCTCAACCAATCCTTAACTTCAAACTCCCATATCTCGCGAACGGATTGACGAACTCGAGAAATTCCTGTTGCATCTGAAAGCAGAAGCTCGTTCGATTTCAACGGTATGTGTATCTTTGCCCTAGGCAATAGTAGTTATCGGTTTCGAGTATCAGACCAGCGAAAACTTTGATAGTTTCTCAACCATTCCTTAACTTCAAACCACCAAATCTCGCGAACGGATTGATGAACTCGAGAAATTCCTGCTGCATCTGAAAGTAGAAGCTCGCCCGATTACAATGGTATTTGTATTTTTGGCCCAGGCCATAGCAGTTATTGGTTTCGAGTATCAGACCAGCGAAAATTTTGATAGTTTCGCAACCATTCCTTAACTTCAAACCCCCAAATCTTGCGAACGGATTGACGATCTCTAGAAATTCCTGCTGCATCTGAAAGTAGAAGCTCGCCCGATTACAACGGTATGTGTATTTTGGCCCTAGGCAATAGTAGTTATTGGTTTCGAGTGTCAGACCAGCGAAAATTTTGATAGTTTCTCCACCATTCCTTAACTTCAAACCCCCAAATCTCGCGAACGGATTGACGAACTCGAGAAATTCCTGCTGCATCTGAAAGTAGAAGCTCGCCCGTCTACAACGGTATGTGTATTTTTGGCCTTGGCAATAGTAGTAATTGGTTTCGAGTATCAGACTTGCGATAATTTTGATGATTTCTCAACCATTCCTTAACTTCAAACTCCCCTATCTCGCGAACGGATTACCAACTCGAGAAATTCCAGTTGCATCTGAAAGCATAATCTCGCCCGATTACAATGGTATTTGTATTTTTGGCCCAGGCCATAGCAGTTATTGGTTTCGAGTATCAGACCAGCGAAAATTTTGATAGTTTCGCAACCATTCCTTAACTTGAAACCCCCAAATCTCGCGAACGGATTGAGGAACTCGAGAAATTCCTGCTGCATCTGAAAGTAGAAGCTCGCCCGATTACAATGGTATTTGTATTTTTGCCCTAGGCCATAGCAGTTATTGGTTTCGAGTATCAGACCAGAGAAAATTTTGATGGCTTCTCAACCATTCCATAACCTCAAACTCCCATATCTCGCGAACGGATTGACGAACTTGAAAAATTCCTGTTTCATCTGAAAGCATAATCTCGCCCGATTACAATGGTATTTGTATTTTTGCCCTAGGCCATAGCAGTTATTGGTTTCGAGAATCAGACCAGCAAAAATTTTGATAGTTTCTCAACCATTCCTTGACTTCGAACCTCCAAATCTCGCGAACGGATTGACGAACTCGAGAAATTCCTGCTGCATCTGAAAGTAGAATCTCGCCCGATTACAACGGTATGTGTATTTTTGCCCTAGGCAATAGTAGTTATTGGTTTCGAGTATCAGACTTACTAAAATTTTGATCGTTTCGCAACCATTCCTTAACTTCAAACTCCCATATCTCGCGAACGGATTGACGAACTCGGGAAATTCCTGTTGCATCTGAGAGCAGAAGCTCGATCGATTACAACGGTATGTGTATTTTTGCCCTAGGCAATAGAAGTTATTGGTTTCGAGTATCAGACCAGCGAAAATTTTGATAGTTTCTCAACCATTCCTTAAATTCAAACCCCCAAATCTCGCGAACGGATTGACGAACTCGAGAAATTCCTGCTGCATCTGAGAGTAGAATCTCGCCCGATTACAACGGTATGTGTATTTTTGCCCTAGGCAATAGTAGTTATTGGTTTCGAGTATCAGACTTACTAAAATTTTGATCGTTTCGCAACCATTCTTTAACTTCAAACTCCCATATCTCGCGAACGGATTGACGAACTCGAGAGATTCCTGTTGCATCTGAAGGTAGAAGACCGCCCGATTACAACGGTATGTGTATTTCTGCCCTAGGCCATAGTAGTTATTGGTTTCGAGTATCAGACTTGCGAAAATTTTGATGGTTTCTCAACCATTCCTTAATTTCAAACTCCCATATCTCGCGAACGGATTGACGAACTCGAGAAATTCCTGTTGCATCTGAAAGCAGAAGCTCTATCGATTACAACGGTATGTGTATTTTTGCCCTAGGCAATAGTAGCTACTGGTTTCGAGTATCAGACTTGCGAAAATTTTGATGGTTTCTCAACCATTCCTTAACTTCAATCTCCCATATCTCGCGAACGGATTACCAACTCGAGAAATTCCAGTTGCATCTGAAAGAATAATCTCGCCCGATTACAATGGTATTTGTATTTTTGCCCCAGGCCGCAACAGTTATTGGTTTCGAGTATCAGACTTGCGAAAATTTTGATGGTTTCTCAACCATTGCTTAACTTCAAACTCCCATATCTCGCGAACGGATTGACGAACTCGAGAAATTCCTGTTGCATCTGAAGGTAGAAGATCGCCCGATTACAACGGTATGTGTATTTTTGCCCTAGGCAATAGTAGCTATTGGTTTCGAGTATCAGACCAGCGAAAATTTTGATGGTTTCTCAACCATTCCTTAACTTCAAACTCCCATATCTCGCGAACGGATTACCAACTCGAGAAATTCCAGTTGCATCTGAAAGCATAATCTCGCCCGATTACAATGGTATTTGTATTTTTGCCCTAGGCCATAGCAGTTATTGGTTTCGAGTATCAGACCAGCGAAAATTTTGATAGTTTCTCAACCATTCCTTAACTTCAAACCCCCAAATCTCGCGAACGGATTGACGAACTCGAGAAATTCCTGCTGCATCTGAAAGTAGAAGCTCGCCCGATTACAATGGTATTTGTATTTTTGCCCTAGGCCATAGCAGTTATTGGTTTCGAGTATCAGACCAGCGAAAATTTTGATGGTTTCGCAACCATTCCTTAACTTCAAACCCCCAAATCTCGCGAACGGATTGACGAACTCGAGAAATTCCTGCTGCATCTGAAAGTAGAAGCTCGCCCGATTTCAACGGTATGTGTATTTTGGCCCTAGGCAACAGTAGTTATTGGTTTCGAGTATCAGACTTACTAAAATTTTGATAGTTTCTCAACCAATCCTTAAATTCAAACTCCCATATCTCGCGAACGGATTGACGAACTCGAGAAATTCCTGTTGCATCTGAAAGCAGAAGCTCGATCGATTACAACGGTATGTGTATCTTTGCCCTAGGCAATAGTAGTTATCGGTTTCGAGTATCAGACCAGCGAAAATTTTGATAGTTTCTCAACCATTCCTTAACTTCAAACCACCAAACCTCGCGAACGGATTGATGAACTCGAGAAATTCCTGCTGCATCTGAAAGTAGAAGCTCGCCCGATTAGAATGGTATTTGTATTTTTGGCCCAGGCCATAGCAGTTATTGGTTTCGAGTATCAGACCAGCGAAAATTTTGATAGTTTCGCAACCATTCCTTTACTTCAAACCCCCAAATCTTGCGAACGGATTGACGAACTCGAGAAATTCCTGCTGCATCTGAAAGTAGAAGCTCGCCCGATTACAACGGTATGTGTATTTTGGCCCTAGGCAATAGTAGTTATTGGTTTCGAGTGTCAGACCAGCGAAAATTTTGATAGTTTCTCAACCATTCCTTAACTTCAAACCCCCAAATCTCGCGAACGGATTGACGAACTCGAGAAATTCCTGCTGCATCTGAAAGTAGAAGCTCGCCCGTCTACAACGGTATGTGTATTTTTGGCCTTGGCAATAGTAGTAATTGGTTTCGAGTATCAGACTTGCGATAATTTTGATGATTTCTCAACCATTCCTTAACTTCAAACTCCCCTATCTCGCGAACGGATTACCAACTCGAGAAATTCCAGTTGCATCTGAAAGCATAATCTCGCCCGATTACAATGGTATTTGTATTTTTGGCCCAGGCCATAGCAGTTATTGGTTTCGAGTATCAGACCAGCGAAAATTTTGATAGTTTCGCAACCATTCCTTAACTTGAAACCCCCAAATCTCGCGAACGGATTGAGGAACTCGAGAAATTCCTGCTGCATCTGAAAGTAGAAGCTCGCCCGATTACAATGGTATTTGTATTTTTGCCCTAGGCCATAGCAGTTATTGGTTTCGAGTATCAGACCAGCGAAAATTTTGATAGTTTCTCAACCGTTCCTTAACTTCAAACCCCCAAATCTCGCGAACGGATTGACGAACTCGAGAAATTCCTGCTGCATCTGAAAGTAGAAGCTCGCCCGATTACAATGGTATTTGTATTTTTGCCCTAGGCCATAGCAGTTATTGGTTTCGAGTATCAGACCAGCGAAAATTTTGATGATTTCGCAACCATTCCTTAACTTCAAACCCCCAAATCTCGCGAACGGATTGACGAACTCGAGAAATTCCTGCTGCATCTGAAAGTAGAAGCTCGCCCGATTTCAACGGTGTGTGTATTTTGGCCCTAGGCAACAGTAGTTATTGGTTTCGAGTATCAGACTTACTAAAATTTTGATAGTTTCTCAACCAATCCTTAAATTCAAACTCCCATATCTCGCGAACGGTTTGACGAACTCGAGAAATTCCTGTTGCATCTGAAAGCAGAAGCTCGATCGATTACAACGGTATGTGTATCTTTGCCCTAGGCAATAGTAGTTATCGGTTTCGAGTATCAGACCAGCGAAAATTTTGATAGTTTCGCAACCATTCCTTTACTTCAAACCCCCAAATCTTGCGAACGGATTGACGAACTCGAGAAATTCCTGCTGCATCTGAAAGTAGAAGCTCGCCCGATTACAACGGTATGTGTATTTTGGCCCTAGGCAATAGTAGTTATTGGTTTCGAGTGTCAGACCAGCGAAAATTTTGATAGTTTCTCAACCATTCCTTAACTTCAAACCCCCAAATCTCGCGAACGGATTGACGAACTCGAGAAATTCCTGCTGCATCTGAAAGTAGAAGCTCGCCCGTCTACAACGGTATGTGTATTTTTGGCCTTGGCAATAGTAGTAATTGGTTTCGAGTATCAGACTTGCGATAATTTTGATGATTTCTCAACCATTCCTTAACTTCAAACTCCCCTATCTCGCGAACGGATTACCAACTCGAGAAATTCCAGTTGCATCTGAAAGCATAATCTCGCCCGATTACAATGGTATTTGTATTTTTGGCCCAGGCCATAGCAGTTATTGGTTTCGAGTATCAGACCAGCGAAAATTTTGATAGTTTCGCAACCATTCCTTTACTTCAAACCCCCAAATCTTGCGAACGGATTGACGAACTCGAGAAATTCCTGCTGCATCTGAAAGTAGAAGCTCGCCCGATTACAACGGTATGTGTATTTTGGCCCTAGGCAATAGTAGTTATTGGTTTCGAGTGTCAGACCAGCGAAAATTTTGATAGTTTCTCAACCATTCCTTAACTTCAAACCCCCAAATCTCGCGAACGGATTGACGAACTCGAGAAATTCCTGCTGCATCTGAAAGTAGAAGCTCGCCCGTCTACAACGGTATGTGTATTTTTGGCCTTGGCAATAGTAGTAATTGGTTTCGAGTATCAGACTTGCGATAATTTTGATGATTTCTCAACCATTCCTTAACTTCAAACTCCCCTATCTCGCGAACGGATTACCAACTCGAGAAATTCCAGTTGCATCTGAAAGCATAATCTCGCCCGATTACAATGGTATTTGTATTTTTGGCCCAGGCCATAGCAGTTATTGGTTTCGAGTATCAGACCAGCGAAAATTTTGATAGTTTCGCAACCATTCCTTAACTTGAAACCCCCAAATCTCGCGAACGGATTGAGGAACTCGAGAAATTCCTGCTGCATCTGAAAGTAGAAGCTCGCCCGATTACAATGGTATTTGTATTTTTGCCCTAGGCCATAGCAGTTATTGGTTTCGAGTATCAGACCAGCGAAAATTTTGATAGTTTCTCAACCGTTCCTTAACTTCAAACCCCCAAATCTCGCGAACGGATTGACGAACTCGAGAAATTCCTACTGCATCTGAAAGTAGAAGCTCGCCCGATTACAATGGTATTTGTATTTTTGCCCTAGGCCATAGCAGTTATTGGTTTCGAGTATCAGACCAGCGAAAATTTTGATGGTTTCGCAACCATTCCTTAACTTCAAACCCCCAAATCTCGCGAACGGATTGACGAACTCGAGAAATTCCTGCTGCATCTGAAAGTAGAAGCTCGCCCGATTTCAACGGTATGTGTATTTTGGCCCTAGGCAACAGTAGTTATTGGTTTCGAGTATCAGACTTACTAAAATTTTGATAGTTTCTCAACCAATCCTTAAATTCAAACTCCCATATCTCGCGAACGGATTGACGAACTCGAGAAATTCCTGTTGCATCTGAAAGCAGAAGCTCGATCGATTACAACGGTATGTGTATCTTTGCCCTAGGCAATAGTAGTTATCGGTTTCGAGTATCAGACCAGCGAAAATTTTGATAGTTTCTCAACCATTCCTTAACTTCAAACCACCAAATCTCGCGAACGGATTGATGAACTCGAGAAATTCCTGCTGCATCTGAAAGTAGAAGCTCGCCCGATTACAATGGTATTTGTATTTTTGGCCCAGGCCATAGCAGTTATTGGTTTCGAGTATCAGACCAGCGAAAATTTTGATAGTTTCGCAACCATTCCTTTACTTCAAACCCCCAAATCTTGCGAACGGATTGACGAACTCGAGAAATTCCTGCTGCATCTGAAAGTAGAAGCTCGCCCGATTACAACGGTATGTGTATTTTGGCCCTAGGCAATAGTAGTTATTGGTTTCGAGTGTCAGACCAGCGAAAATTTTGATAGTTTCTCAACCATTCCTTAACTTCAAACCCCCAAATCTCGCGAACGGATTGACGAACTCGAGAAATTCCTGCTGCATCTGAAAGTAGAAGCTCGCCCGTCTACAACGGTATGTGTATTTTTGGCCTTGGCAATAGTAGTAATTGGTTTCGAGTATCAGACTTGCGATAATTTTGATGATTTCTCAACCATTCCTTAACTTCAAACTCCCCTATCTCGCGAACGGATTACCAACTCGAGAAATTCCAGTTGCATCTGAAAGCATAATCTCGCCCGATTACAATGGTATTTGTATTTTTGGCCCAGGCCATAGCAGTTATTGGTTTCGAGTATCAGACCAGCGAAAATTTTGATAGTTTCGCAACCATTCCTTAACTTGAAACCCCCAAATCTCGCGAACGGATTGAGGAACTCGAGAAATTCCTGCTGCATCTGAAAGTAGAAGCTCGCCCGATTACAATGGTATTTGTATTTTTGCCCTAGGCCATAGCAGTTATTGGTTTCGAGTATCAGACCAGAGAAAATTTTGATGGCTTCTCAACCATTCCATAACCTCAAACTCCCATATCTCGCGAACGGATTGACGAACTTGAAAAATTCCTGTTTCATCTGAAAGCATAATCTCGCCCGATTACAATGGTATTTGCATTTTTGCCCTAGGCCATAGCAGTTATTGGTTTCGAGTATCAGACCAGCAAAAATTTTGATAGTTTCTCAACCATACCTTGACTTCGAACCTCCAAATCTCGCGAACGGATTGACGAACTCGAGAAATTCCTGCTGCATCTGAAAGTAGAATCTCGCCCGATTACAACGGTATGTGTATTTTTGCCCTAGGCAATAGTAGTTATTGGTTTCGAGTATCAGACTTACTAAAATTTTGATCGTTTCGCAACCATTCCTTAACTTCAAACTCCCATATCTCGCGAACGGATTGACGAACTCGGGAAATTCCTGTTGCATCTGAGAGCAGAAGCTCGATCGATTACAACGGTATGTGTATTTTTGCCCTAGGCAATAGTAGTTATTGGTTTCGAGTATCAGACCAGCGAAAATTTTGATAGTTTCTCAACCATTCCTTAAATTCAAACCCCCAAATCTCGCGAACGGATTGACGAACTCGAGAAATTCCTCTGCATCTGAGAGTAGAATCTCGCCCGATTACAACGGTATGTGTATTTTTGCCCTAGGCAATAGTAGTTATTGGTTTCGAGTATCAGACTTACTAAAATTTTGATCGTTTCGCAACCATTCTTTAACTTCAAACTCCCCTATCTCGCGAACGGATTACCAACTCGAGAAATTCCAGTTGCATCTGAAAGCATAATCTCGCCCGATTACAATGGTATTTGTATTTTTGGCCCAGGCCATAGCAGTTATTGGTTTCGAATATCAGACCAGCGAAAATTTTGATAGTTTCGCAACCATTCCTTAACTTGAAACCCCCAAATCTCGCGAACGGATTGAGGAACTCGAGAAATTCCTGCTGCATCTGAAAGTAGAAGCTCGCCCGATTACAATGGTATTTGTATTTTTGCCCTAGGCCATAGCAGTTATTGGTTTCGAGTATCAGACCAGAGAAAATTTTGATGGCTTCTCAACCATTCCATAACCTCAAACTCCCATATCTCGCGAACGGATTGACGAACTTGAAAAATTCCTGTTTCATCTGAAAGCATAATCTCGCCCGATTACAATGGTATTTGTATTTTTGCCCTAGGCCATAGCAGTTATTGGTTTCGAGTATCAGACCAGCAAAAATTTTGATAGTTTCTCAACCATTCCTTGACTTCGAACCTCCAAATCTCGCGAACGGATTGACGAACTCGAGAAATTCCTGCTGCATCTGAAAGTAGAATCTCGCCCGATTACAACGGTATGTGTATTTTTGCCCTAGGCAATAGTAGTTATTGGTTTCGAGTATCAGACTTACTAAAATTTTGATCGTTTCGCAACCATTCCTTAACTTCAAACTCCCATATCTCGCGAACGGATTGACGAACTCGGGAAATTCCTGTTGCATCTGAGAGCAGAAGCTCGATCGATTACAACGGTATGTGTATTTTTGCCCTAGGCAATAGTAGTTATTGGTTTCGAGTATCAGACCAGCGAAAATTTTGATAGTTTCTCAACCATTCCTTAAATTCAAACCCCCAAATCTCGCGATCGGATTGACGAACTCGAGAAATTCCTGCTGCATCTGAGAGTAGAATCTCGCCCGATTACAACGGTATGTGTATTTTTGCCCTAGGCAATAGTAGTTATTGGTTTCGAGTATCAGACTTACTAAAATTTTGATCGTTTCGCAACCATTCTTTAACTTCAAACTCCCATATCTCGCGAACGGATTGACGAACTCGAGAAATTCCTGCTGCATCTGAGAGTAGAATCTCGCCCGTTTACAACGGTATGTGTATTTTTGCCCTAGGCAATAGTAGTTATTGGTTTCGAGTATCAGACTTACTAAAATTTTGATCGTTTCGCAACCATTCTTTAACTTCAAACTCCCATATCTCGCGAACGGATTGACGAACTCGAGAGATTCCTGTTGCATCTGAAGGTAGAAGATCGCCCGATTACAACGGTATGTGTATTTCTGCCCTAGGCCATAGTAGTTATTGGTTTCGAGTATCAGACTTGCGAAAATTTTGATGGTTTCTCAACCATTCCTTAACTTCAAACTCCCATATCTCGCGAACGGATTGACGAACTCGAGAAATTCCTGTTGCATCTGAAAGCAGAAGCTCTATCGATTACAACGGTATGTGTATTTTTGCCCTAGGCAATAGTAGCTATTGGTTTCGAGTATCAGACTTGCGAAAATTTTGATGGTTTCTCAACCATTCCTTAACTTCAAACTCCCATATCTCGCGAACGGATTGACGAACTCGAGAAATTCCTGTTGCATCTGAAGGTAGAAGATCGCCCGATTACAACGGTATGTGTATTTTTGCCCTAGGCAATAGTAGCTATTGGTTTCGAGTATCAGACTTGCGAAAATTTTTATGATTTCTCAACCATTCCTTAACTTCAAACTCCCATATCTCGCGAACGGATTACCAACTCGAGAAATTCCAGTTGCATCTGAAAGCATAATCTCGCCCGATTACAATGGCATTTGTATTTTTGCCCTAGGCCATAGCAGTTATTGGTTTCGAGTATCAGACTTGCGAAAATTTTGATGGTTTCTCAACCATTCCTTAACTTCAAACTCCCATATCTCGCGAACGGATTACCAACTCGAGAAATTCCAGTTGCATCTGAAAGCATAATCTCGCCCGATTACAATGGTATTTGTATTTTTGCCCTAGGCCATAGCAGTTATTGGTTTCGAGTATCAGACCAGCGAAAATTTTGATAGTTTCTCAACCATTCCTTAACTTCAAACCCCCAAATCTCGCGAACGGATTGACGAACTCGAGAAATTCCTGCTGCATCTGAAAGTAGAAGCTCGCCCGATTACAATGGTATTTGTATTTTTGCCCTAGGCCATAGCAGTTATTGGTTTCGAGTATCAGACCAGCGAAAATTTTGATGGTTTCGCAACCATTCCTTAACTTCAAACCCCCAAATCTCGCGAACGGATTGACGAACTCGAGAAATTCCTGCTGCATCTGAAAGTAGAAGCTCGCCCGATTTCAACGGTATGTGTATTTTGGCCCTAGGCAATAGTAGTTATTGGTTTCGAGTATCAGACTTACTTAAATTTTGATAGTTTCTCAACCAATCCTTATCTTCAAACTCCCATATCTCGCGAACGGATTGACGAACTCGAGAAATTCCTGTTGCATCTGAAAGCAGAAGCTCGATCGATTACAACGGTATGTGTATCTTTGCCCTAGGCAATAGTAGTTATCGGTTTCGAGTATCAGACCAGCGAAAATTTTGATAGTTTCTCAACCATTCCTTAACTTCAAACCACCAAATCTCGCGAACGGATTGATGAACTCGAGAAATTCCTGCTGCATCTGAAAGTAGAAGCTCGCCCGATTACAATGGTATTTGTATTTTTGGCCCAGGCCATAGCAGTTATCGGTTTCGAGTATCAGACCAGCGAACATTTTGATAGTTTCGCAACCACTCCTTAACTTCAAACCCCCAAATCTTGCGAACGGATTGACGAACTCGAGAAATTCCTGCTGCATCTGAAAGTAGAAGCTCGCCCGATTACAACGGTATGTGTATTTTGGCCCTAGGCAATAGTAGTTATTGGTTTCGAGTGTCAGACCAGCGAAAATTTTGATAGTTTCTCAACCATTCCTTAACTTCAAACCCCCAAATCTCGCGAACGGATTGACGAACTCGAGAAATTCCTGCTGCATCTGAAAGTAGAAGCTCGCCCGTCTACAACGGTATGTGTATTTTTGGACTTGGCAATAGTAGTAATTGGTTTCGAGTATCAGACTTGCGATAATTTTGATGATTTCTCAACCATTCCTTAACTTCAAACTCCCCTATCTCGCGAACGGATTACCAACTCGAGAAATTCCAGTTGCATCTGAAAGCATAATCTCGCCCGATTACAATGGTATTTGTATATTTGCCCTAGGCCGTAGCAGTTATTGGTTTCGAGTATCAGACTTGCGAAAATTTTGATGGTTTCTCAACCATTCCTTAACTTCAAACTCCCATATCTCGCGAACGGATAGTCGAATTCGAGAAATTCCTGTTGCATCTGAAAGCAGAAACTCCTCCGATTACAATGGTATGTGTACTTTTCTCCTGGGCCATTCCAGTTATTGGTTTCGAGTATCAGACCAGCGAAAATTTTGATAGTTTCTCAACCATTCCTTAACTTCAAACCCCCAAATCTCGCGAACGGATTGACGAACTCGAGAAATTTCTGCTGCATCTGAAAGTAGAAGCTCGCCCGATTACAACGGTATGTGTATATTTGCCCTGGGCAATAGTAGTAATTGTTTTCGAGTATCAGACTTGCGAAAAGTTTGATGATTTCTCAACCATTCCTTAACTTTAAACTCCCATATCTCGCGAACGGATTACCAACTCGAGAAATTCCAGTTGCATCTGAAAGCATAATCTCGCCCGATTACAATGGTATTTGTATATTTACCCTAGGCCGTAGCAGTTATTGGTTTCGAGTATCAGACTTGCGAAAATTTCGATGTTTTCTCAACCATTCCTTAGCTTCAAACTCCCATATCTCGCGAACGGATTGACGAACTAGAGAAATTCCGGTTGCATCTGAAAGCAGATACTCGTCCGATTACAATGGTATGTGTACTTTTCCCCTAGGCCGTTCCAGTTATTGGTTTCGAGTATCAGACCAGCGAAAATTTTGATAGTTTCTCAACCATTCCGTAACTTCAAACCCCCAAATCTCGCGAACGGATTGACGAACTCCAGAAATTCCTGCTGCATCTGAAAGTAGAAGCTCGCCCGATTACAACGGTACGTGTACTCTTGCCCTAGGCAATAGTAGTTATTGGTTTCGAGTATCAGACTTGCGAAAATTTTGATGATTTCTCAACCATTCCTTAACTACAAACTCCCATATCTCGCGAACGGATTGACGAACTCGAGAAATTTCTGTTGCATCTGAAAGCAGAAACACGTCCGATTACAATGGTATGTGTACTTTTCCCCTAGGCCATTCCAGTTATTGGTTTCGAGTATCAGACCAGCGAAAATTTTGATAGTTTCTCAACCATTCCTTAACTTCAAACCCCCAAATCTCGCGAACGGATTGACGAACTCGAGAAATTTCTGCTGCATCTGATAGTAGAAGCTCGCCCGATTACAACGGTATGTGTATTTTTACCCTATGCATTAGTAGTTATTGGTTTCGAGTATCAGACTTACTAAAATTTTGATAGTTTCTCAACCATTCCTTAACTTCAAACTCCCATATGTCGCGAACGGATTGACGAACTCGAGAAATTCATGCTGCATCTGAAAGTAGAAGCTCGCCTGATTACAACGGTATGTGTATTTTTGCCCTAGACCACAGTAGTTATTGATTTCGAGTATCAGACTTGCGAAAATCTTGATAATTTCTCAACCATTCCTTAACTTCAAACTCCCATATCTCGCGAACGGATTACCAACTCGAGAAATTCCAGTTGCATCTGAAAGCATAATCTCGCCCGATTACAATGGTATTTGTATTTTTGCCCTAGGCCATAGCAGTTATTGGTTTCGAGTATCAGACCAGCGAAAAATTTGATAGTTTCTCAACCATTCTTTAACTTCAATCCCCCAAACATCGCGAACGGATTGACGAACTCGAGAAATTCCTGCTGGATCTGAAAGTAGAAGCTCGCCCGATTACAACGGTATGTGTATTTTTGCCCTAGGCAATATTAGTTATTGGTTTCGAGTATCAGACCAGCGAAAATTTTGATAGTTTCGCAACCATTCCTTAACTTCAAACTCCCAAATCTCGCGAACGGATTGACGAACTCGAGAAATTCCTGCTGCATCTGAAAGTAGAAGCTCGCCCGATTACAACGGTGTGTGTATTTTGGCCCTAGGCAATAGTAGTTATTGGTTTCGAGTGTCAGACTTGCAAAAATTTTGATGATTTCTCAACCATTCCTTAACTTCAAACTCCCATATCTCGCGAACGGATTGACGAACTCGAGAAATTCCAGTTCATCTGAAAGCAGAAACTCGCCCGATTACAACGGTGTGTGTATTTTTGCCCTAGGCCATAGCAGTTATTGGTTTCGAGTATCAGACTTACTAAAATTTTGATGGTTTCTCAACCATTCCGTAACTTCAAACTCCTATATCTGGCGAACGGATTGACGAACTCGAGAAATTCCTGCTGCATCTGAAAGTAGAAGCTCGCCCGATTACAACGGTATGTGAATTTTGGCCCTAGGCAATAGCAGTTATTGGTTTCGCGTATCAGACTTGCGAAAATTTTGATGGTTTCTCAACCATTCCTTAACTTCAAACTCCCATATCTCGCGAACGGATTGACGAACTCGAGAAATTCCTGTTGCATCTGAAAGCAGAAACTCGCCTGATTACAACGGTGTGTGTATTTTTGCCCTAGGCAATAGTAGCTATTGGTTTCGAGTATCAGACTTGCGAAAATTTTGATGGCTTCTCAACCATTCATTAACTTGAAACCCCCAAATCTCGCGAACGGATTGACGAACACGAGAAATTCCTGCTGCATCTGAAAGTAGAAGCTCGCCCGATTACAATGGTATTTGTATTTTTGCCCTAGGCCATAGCAGTTATTGGTTTCGAGTATCAGACCAGCGAAAATTTTGATAGTTTCGCAACCATTCCTTAACTTCACACCCCCAAATCTCGCAAACGGATTGACGAACTCGAGATATTCCTGCTGCATCTGAAAGTATTATACAAGCTCGCCCGATTACAACGGTATGTGTATTTTTGCCCTAGACCACAGTAGTTGTTGGTTTCGAGTATCAGACTTGCGAAAATTTTGATGGCTTCTCAACCATTCCATAACTTCAAACTCCCATATCTCGCGAACGGATTGACGAACTTGAAAAATTCCTGTTTCATCTGAAAGCATAATCTCGCCCGATTACAACGGTATTTGTATTTTTGCCATTGGCCATAGCAGTTATTGGTTTCGAGTATCAGACCAGCGAAAATTTTGATAGTTTCGCAACCATTCCTTAACTTCAAACCCCCAAATCTCGCGAACGGATTGACGAACTCGAGAAATTCCTGCTGCATGTGAAAGTAGAAGCTCGCCCGATTACAACGGTGTGTGTATTTTGGCCCTAGGCAATAGTAGTTATTGGTTTCGAGTGTCAGACTTGCAAAAATTTTGATGATTTCTCAACCATTCCTTAACTTCAAACTCCCATATCTCGCGAACGGATTGACGAACTCGAGAAATTCCAGTTCATCTGAAAGCAGAAACTCGCCCGATTACAACGGTGTGTGTATTTTTGCCCTAGACCACAGTAGTTATTGGTTTCGAGTATCAGACTTGCGAAAATCTTGATAATTTCTCAACCATTCCTTAACTTCAAACTCCCATATCTCGCGAACGGATTACCAACTCGAGAAATTCCAGTTGCATCTGAAAGCATAATCTCGCCCGATTACAATGGTATTTGTATTTTTGCCCTAGGCCATAGCAGTTATTGGTTTCGAGTATCAGACCAGCGAAAAATTTGATAGTTTCTCAACCATTCTTTAACTTCAATCCCCCAAACATCGCGAACGGATTGACGAACTCGAGAAATTCCTGCTGGATCTGAAAGTAGAAGCTCGCCCGATTACAACGGTATGTGTATTTTTGCCCTAGGCAATATTAGTTATTGGTTTCGAGTATCAGACCAGCGAAAATTTTGATAGTTTCGCAACCATTCCTTAACTTCAAACTCCCAAATCTCGCGAACGGATTGACGAACTCGAGAAATTCCTGCTGCATCTGAAAGTAGAAGCTCGCCCGATTACAACGGTGTGTGTATTTTGGCCCTAGGCAATAGTAGTTATTGGTTTCGAGTGTCAGACTTGCAAAAATTTTGATGATTTCTCAACCATTCCTTAACTTCAAACTCCCATATCTCGCGAACGGATTGACGAACTCGAGAAATTCCAGTTCATCTGAAAGCAGAAACTCGCCCGATTACAACGGTGTGTGTATTTTTGCCATAGGCCATAGCAGTTATTGGTTTCGAGTATCAGACTTACTAAAATTTTGATGGTTTCTCAACCATTCCGTAACTTCAAACTCCTATATCTGGCGAACGGATTGACGAACTCGAGAAATTCCTGCTGCATCTGAAAGTAGAAGCTCGCCCGATTACAACGGTATGTGAATTTTGGCCCTAGGCAATAGCAGTTATTGGTTTCGCGTATCAGACTTGCGAAAATTTTGATGGTTTCTCAACCATTCCTTAACTTCAAACTCCCATATCTCGCGAACGGATTGACGAACTCGAGAAATTCCTGTTGCATCTGAAAGCAGAAACTCGCCTGATTACAACGGTGTGTGTATTTTTGCCCTAGGCAATAGTAGCTATTGGTTTCGAGTATCAGACTTGCGAAAATTTTGATGGCTTCTCAACCATTCATTAACTTGAAACACCCAAATCTCGCGAACGGATTGACGAACACGAGAAATTCCTGCTGCATCTGAAAGTAGAAGCTCGCCCGATTACAATGGTATTTGTATTTTTGCCCTAGGCCATAGCAGTTATTGGTTTCGAGTATCAGACCAGCGAAAATTTTGATAGTTTCGCAACCATTCCTTAACTTCACACCCCCAAATCTCGCAAACGGATTGACGAACTCGAGATATTCCTGCTGCATCTGATAGTATTATACAAGCTCGCCCGATTACAACGGTATGTGTATTTTTGCCCTAGACCACAGTAGTTGTTGGTTTCGAGTATCAGACTTGCGAAAATTTTGATGGCTTCTCAACCATTCCATAACTTCAAACTCCCATATCTCGCGAACGGATTGACGAACTTGAAAAATTCCTGTTTCATCTGAAAGCATAATCTCGCCCGATTACAACGGTATTTGTATTTTTGCCATTGGCCATAGCAGTTATTGGTTTCGAGTATCAGACCAGCGAAAATTTTGATAGTTTCGCAACCATTCCTTAACTTCAAACCCCCAAATCTCGCGAACGGATTGACGAACTCGAGAAATTCCTGCTGCATGTGAAAGTAGAAGCTCGCCCGATTACAACGGTGTGTGTATTTTGGCCCTAGGCAATAGTAGTTATTGGTTTCGAGTGTCAGACTTGCAAAAATTTTGATGATTTCTCAACCATTCCTTAACTTCAAACTCCCATATCTCGCGAACGGATTGACGAACTCGAGAAATTCCAGTTCATCTGAAAGCAGAAACTCGCCCGATTACAACGGTGTGTGTATTTTTGCCCTAGGCCATAGCAGTTATTGGTTTCGCGTATCAGACTTGCGAAAATTTTGATGGTTTCTCAACCATTCCTTAACTTCAAACCCCCAAATCTCGCGAACGGATTGACGAACTCGAGAAATTCCAGTTGCATCTGAAAGCAGAAACTCGCCCGATTACAATGGTGTGTGTATTTCTGCCCTAGGCCATAGTAATTGGTTTCGAGTATCAGACTTGCGAAAATTTTGATGGCTTCTCAACCATTCCTTAACTTCAAACTCCCATATCTCGCGAACGGATTGATGAACTCGAGAAATTCCTGTTGCGTCTGATAGTAGAAGCTCGCCCGATTACAACGGTATGTGTATTTTTACCCTATGCATTAGTAGTTATTGGTTTCGAATATCAGACTTACTAAAATTTTGATAGTTTCTCAACCATTCCTTAACTTCAAACTCCCATATGTCGCGAACGGATTGACGAACTCGAGAAATTCATGCTGCATCAGAAAGTAGAAGCTCGCCCGATTACAACGGTATGTGTATTTTTGCCCTAGACCACAGTAGTTATTGGTTTCGAGTATCAGACTTGCGAAAATTTTGATAATTTCTCAACCATTCCTTAACTTCAAACTCCCATATCTCGCGAACGGATTACCAACTCGAGAAATTCCAGTTGCATCTGAAAGCGTAATCTCGCCCGATTACAATGGTATTTGTATTTTTGCCCTAGGCCATAGCAGTTATTGGTTTCGAGTATCAGACCAGCGAAAAATTTGATAGTTTCTCAACCATTCTTTAACTTCAATCCCCCAAACATCGCGAACGGATTGACGAACTCGAGAAATTCCTGCTGCATCTGAAAGTAGAAGCTCGCCCGATTACAACGGTATGTGTATTTTTGCCCTAGGCAATATTAGTTATTGGTTTCGAGTATCAGACCAGCGAAAATTTTGATAGTTTCGCAACCATTCCTTAACTTCAAACTCCCAAATCTCGCGAACGGATTGACGAACTCGAGAAATTCCTGCTGCATCTGAAAGTAGAAGCTCGCCCGATTACAACGGTGTGTGTATTTTGGCCCTAGGCAATAGTAGTTATTGGTTTCGAGTGTCAGACTTGCAAAAATTTTGATGATTTCTCAACCATTCCTTAACTTCAAACTCCCATATCTCGCGAACGGATTGACGAACTCGAGAAATTCCAGTTCATCTGAAAGCAGAAACTAGCCCGATTACAACGGTGTGTGTATTTTTGCCCTAGGCCATAGCAGTTATTGGTTTCGAGTATCAGACTTACTAAAATTTTGATGGTTTCTCAACCATTCCGTAACTTCAAACTCCTATATCTGGCGAACGGATTGACGAACTCGAGAAATTCCTGCTGCATCTGAAAGTAGAAGCTCGCCCGATTACAACGGTATGTGAATTTTGGCCCTAGGCAATAGCAGTTATTGGTTTCGCGTATCAGACTTGCGAAAATTTTGATGGTTTCTCAACCATTCCTTAACTTCAAACTCCCATATCTCGCGAACGGATTGACGAACTCGAGAAATTCCTGTTGCATCTGAAAGCAGAAACTCGCCTGATTACAACGGTGTGTGTATTTTTGCCCTAGGCAATAGTAGCTATTGGTTTCGAGTATCAGACTTGCGAAAATTTTGATAGTTTCGCAACCATTCCTTAACTTCAAACCCCCAAATCTCGCGAACTGATTGACGAACTCGAGAAATTCCTGCTGCATTTGAAAGTAGAAGCTCGCCCGATTACAATGGTATTTGTATTTTGCCCTAGGCCATAGCAGTTATTGGTTTCGAGTGTCAGACCAGCGAAAATTTTGATAGTTTCTCACCTATTCCTTAACTTCAAACACCCAAATCTCGCGAACGGATTGACGAACTCTAGAAATTCCAGTTGCATCTGTAAGCAGAAACTAGCCCGATTACAATGTGTGTGTATTTCTGCCCTAGGCCATAGTAGTTATTGGTTTCGAGTATCAGAGTAGCGAAAATTTTGATGCCTTCTCAACCATTCCTTAACTTCAAACTCCCATATCTCGCGAACGGATTGACGAACTCGAGAAATTCCTGTTGCGTCTGAAAGTAGAAGCTCGCCCGATTACAACGGTATGTGTATTTTTGCCCTAGGCAATAGTAGTTATTGGTTTCGAGTATCAGACCAGCGAAAATTTTGATTGTTTCTCAACTATTCCTTAACTTCGAACCCCCAAATCTCGCGAACGGATTGACGATCTCGAGAAATTCCTGCTGAATCTGAAAGTAGAATCTCGGCCGATTACAACGGTATGTGTATTTTTGCCCTAGGCAATAGTAGTTATTGGTTTCGAGTATCAGACTTTCTAAAATTTTGATCGTTTCGCAACCATTCCTTTACTTCAAACTCCCATATCTCGCGAACGCATTGACGGACTCGAGAAATTCCTGTTGCATCTGAAAGCAGAAGCTCGATCCATTACAACGGTATGTGTATTTGTGCCCTAGGCAATAGTAGTTATTGGTTTCGAGTATCAGACTTGCGAAAATTTTGATGATTTCTCAACCATTCCTTAACTACAAACTCCCATATCTCGCGAACGGATTACCAACTCGAGAAACTCCAGTTGCATCTGAAAGCATAATCTCGCCCGATTACAATTGTATTTGTATTTTTGCCCTAGGGCATAGCAGTTATTGGTTTCGAGTATCAGACTTGCGAAAATTTTGATGGTTTCTCAACCATTCCTTAACTTCAAACTCCCATATCTCGCGAACGGATTACCTACTCGAGAAATTCCAGTTGCATCTGAGAGCATAATCTCGCCCGATTACAATGGTATTTGTATTTTTGCCCTAGGCCGTAGCAGTTATTGGTTTCGAGTATCAGACTTGCGAAAGTTTCGATGGTTTCTCAACCATTCCTTAGTTTCAAACTCCCATATGTCGCGAAAGGATTGACGAACTAGAGAAATACCAGTTGCATCTGAAAGCAGAAACACGTCCGATTACAACGGTATGTGTATTTTTGCCCTAGGCCATAGCAGTTATTGGTTTCGAGTATCAGACCAGCGAAAATTTTGATAGTTTCTCAACCATTCCTTAACTTCAAACCCCCACATCTCGCGAACGGATTGACGAACTCGAGAAATTCCTGTTGCATCTGAAAGTAGAAGCTCGCCCGATTACAACGGTATGTGTATTTTTGCCCTAGGCAATAGTAGTTTTTGGTTTAGAGTATCAGATTTGCGAAAACTTTGATGGCTTCTCAACCATTCCTTAACTTCAAACTCCCATATCTCGCGCACGGATTGACGAACTCGAGAAATTCCTGTCGCATCTGAAAGTAGAAACTCGCCCGATTACAGTGGAATGTGTACTTTTCCCCTAGGCCATAGCAGTTATTGGTTTCGAGTATCAGACTTGCGAAAATTTTGATGGTTTATCAACCATTCCTAAATTTCGAACTCCCATATCTCGCGAACTGGTTGACGAACTCGAGAAATTCCTGTTGCATCTGAAGGTAGAAGATCGCCCGATTACAACGGTATGTGTATATTTGCCCTAGGCAATAGTAGTTATTGGTTTCGAGTATCAGACCAGCGAAAATTTTGATAGTTTCTCAACCATTCCTTAACTTCGAACCCCCAAATCTCGCGAACGGATTGACGAACTCGAGAAATTCCTGCTGAATCTGAAAGTAGAATCTCGGCCGATTACAACGGTATGTGTATTTTTGCCCTAGGCAATAGTAGTTATTGGTTTCGAGTATCAGACTTTCTAAAATTTTGATCGTTTCGCAACCATTCCTTTACTTCAAACTCCCATATCTCGCGAACGCATTGACGGACTCGAGAAATTCCTGTTGCATCTGAAAGCAGAAGCTCGATCCATTACAACGGTATGTGTATTTGTGCCCTAGGCAATAGTAGTTATTGGTTTCGAGTATCAGACTTGCGAAAATTTTGATGATTTCTCAACCATTCCTTAACTACAAACTCCCATATCTCGCGAACGGATTACCAACTCGAGAAATTCCAGTTGCATCTGAAAGCAGAAACTCGCCCGATTACAACGGTGTTTGTATTTTTGCCCTAGGCCATAGTAGTTATTGGTTTCGAGTATCAGACTTGCGAAAATTTTGATGGCTTCTCAACCATTCCTTAACTTCAAACTCCCAAATCTCGCGAACGGATTGACGAACTCGAGAAATTCCAGTTGCATCTGAAAGCAGAAACTCGCCCGATTACAATGGTGTGTGTATTTTTGCCCTAAGCCATAGTAGTTATTGGTTTCGAGTATCAGACTTGCGAAAATTTTGATGGTTTCTCAACCATTCCTAAAATTCAAACTCCCATATCTCGCGAACGGGTTGTCGAACTCGAGAAATTCCTGTTGCATCTGAAGGTAGAAGATCGCCCGATTGCAACGGTATGTGTATCTTTGCCCTAGGCAATAGTAGTTATTGGTTTCGAGTATCAGACTTGCGAAAATTTTGATGATTTCTCAACCATTCCTTAACTTCAAACTCCCATATCTCGCGAACGGATTACCAACTCGAGAAATTCCAGTTGCATCTGAAAGCAGAAACTCGCCCGATTACAACGGTGTGTGTATTTTTGTCCTAGGCCATAGTAGTTATTGGTTTCGAGTATCAGACTTGCGAAAATTTTGATGGCTTCTCAACCATTCCTTAACTTCAAACTCCCATATCTCGCGCACGGATTGACGAACTCGAGAAATTCCTGTCGCATCTGAAAGTAGAATCTCGCCCGATTACAACGGTATGTGAATTTTTGCCCGAGGCATTGGTAGTTATTGGTTTCGAGTGTCAGACTTTCTAAAATTTTGATAGTTTCACAAACATTCCTTAACTTCAAACTCCCATATCTCGCGAACGGATTGACGAACTCGAGAAATTCCTGTTGCATCTGAAAGCAGAAGCTCGATCGATTACAACGGTATCTGTATTTTTGCCCTAGGCAATAGTTGTTATTGGTTTCGAGTGTCAGACCAGCGAAAATTTTGATATTTTCTCATCTATTCCTTAACTTGAAACCCCCAAATATCGCGAACTGATTGACGAACTCGAGAAATTCCTGCTGCATCTGAAAGTAGAAGCTCGCCCGATTACAATGGTATTTGTATTTTTGCCCTAGGCCATAGCAGTTATTGGTTTCGAGTATCAGACCAGCGAAAATTTTGATAGTTTCGCAACCATTCCTTAACTTCAAACCCCCAAATCTCGCGAACTGATTGACGAACTCGAGAAATTCCTGCTGCATTTGAAAGTAGAAGCTCGCCCGATTACAATGGTATTTGTATTTTGCCCTAGGCCATAGCAGTTATTGGTTTCGAGTATCAGACCAGCGAAAATTTTGATAGTTTCTCACCTATTCCTTAACTTCAAACACCCAAATCTCGCGAACGGATTGACGAACTCTAGAAATTCCAGTTGCATCTGTAAGCAGAAACTAGCCCGATTACAATGTGTGTGTATTTCTGCCCTAGGCCATAGTAGTTATTGGTTTCGAGTATCAGACTTGCGAAAATTTCGATGTTTTCTCAACCATTCCTTAGCTTCAAACTCCCATATCTCGCGAACGGATTGACGAACTAGAGAAATTCCGGTTGCATCTGAAAGCAGATACTCGTCCGATTACAATGGTGTGTGTACTTTTCCCCTAGGCCGTTCCAGTTATTGGTTTCGAGTATCAGACCAGCGAAAATTTTGATAGTTTCTCAACCATTCCGTAACTTCAAACCCCCAAATCTCGCGAACGGATTGACGAACTCCAGAAATTCCTGCTGCATCTGAAAGTAGAAGCTCGCCCGATTACAACGGTACGTGTACTCTTGCCCTAGGCAATAGTAGTTATTGGTTTCGAGTATCAGACTTGCGAAAATTTTGATGATTTCTCAACCATTCCTTAACTACAAACTCCCATATCTCGCGAACGGATTGACGAACTCGAGAAATTTCTGTTGCATCTGAAAGCAGAAACACGTCCGATTACAATGGTATGTGTACTTTTCCCCTAGGCCATTCCAGTTATTGGTTTCGAGTATCAGACCAGCGAAAATTTTGATAGTTTCTCTACCATTCCTTAACTTCAAGCCCCCAAATCTCGCGAACGGATTGACGAACTCGAGAAATTCCTGCTACATCTGAAAGTAGAAGCTCGCCCGATTACAACGGTATGTGTATTTTTGCCCTAGGCAATAGTAGCTATTGGTTTCGAGTATCAGACTTGCGAAAATTTTGATGATTTCTCAACCATTCCTTAACTTCAAACTCCCATATCTCGCGAACGGATTGATGAACTCGAGAAATTCCTGTTGCGTCTGATAGTAGAAGCTCGCCCGATTACAACGGTATGTGTATTTTTACTCTATGCATTAGTAGTTATTGGTTTCGAGTATCAGACTTACTAAAATTTTGATAGTTTCTCAACCATTCCTTAACTTCAAACTCCCATATGTCGCGAACGGATTGACGAACTCGAGAAATTCCTGCTGCATCTGAAAGTAGAAGCTCGCCCGATTACAACGGTGTGTGTATTTTGGCCCTAGGCAATAGTAGTTATTGGTTTCGAGTGTCAGACTTGCAAAAATTTTGATGATTTCTCAACCATTCCTTAACTTCAAACTCCCATATCTCGCGAACGGATTGACGAACTCGAGAAATTCCAGTTCATCTGAAAGCAGAAACTCGCCCGATTACAACGGTGTGTGTATTTTTGCCCTAGGCCATAGCAGTTATTGGTTTCGAGTATCAGACTTACTAAAATTTTGATGGTTTCTCAACCATTCCGTAACTTCAAACTCCTATATCTGGCGAACGGATTGACGAACTCGAGAAATTCCTGCTGCATCTGAAAGTAGAAGCTCGCCCGATTACAACTGTATGTGACTTTTGGCCCTAGGCAATAGCAGTTATTGGTTTCGCGTATCAGACTTGCGAAAATTTTGATGGTTTCTCAACCATTCCTTAACTTCAAACTCCCATATCTCGCGAACGGATTGACGAACTCGAGAAATTCCTGTTGCATCTGAAAGCAGAAACTCGCCTGATTACAACGGTGTGTGTATTTTTGCCCTAGGCCATAGTAGTTATTGGTTTCGAGTATCAGACTTGCGAAAATTTTGATGGCTTCTCAACCATTCCTTAACTTCAAACTCCCAAATCTCGCGAACGGATTGACGAACTCGAGAAATTCCAGTTGCATCTGAAAGCAGAAACTCGCCCGATTACAATGGTGTGTGTATTTTTGCCCTAAGCCATAGTAGTTATTGGTTTCGAGTATCAGACTTGCGAAAATTTTGATGGCTTCTCAACCATTCCTAAAATTCAAACTCCCATATCTCGCGAACGGGTTGTCGAACTCGAGAAATTCCTGTTGCATCTGAAGGTAGAAGATCGCCCGATTGCAACGGTATGTGTATCTTTGCCCTAGGCAATAGTAGTTATTGGTTTCGAGTATCAGACTTGCGAAAATTTTGATGATTTCTCAACCATTCCTTAACTACAAACTCCCATATCTCGCGAACGGATTACCAACTCGAGAAATTCCAGTTGCATCTGAAAGCAGAAACTCGCCCGATTACAACGGTGTTTGTATTTTTGCCCTAGGCCATAGTAGTTATTGGTTTCGAGTATCAGACTTGCGAAAATTTTGATGGCTTCTCAACCATTCCTTAACTTCAAACTCCCAAATCTCGCGAACGGATTGACGAACTCGAGAAATTCCAGTTGCATCTGAAAGCAGAAACTCGCCCGATTACAATGGTGTGTGTATTTTTGCCCTAAGCCATAGTAGTTATTGGTTTCGAGTATCAGACTTGCGAAAATTTTGATGGCTTCTCAACCATTCCTAAAATTCAAACTCCCATATCTCGCGAACGGGTTGTCGAACTCGAGAAATTCCTGTTGCATCTGAAGGTAGAAGATCGCCCGATTGCAACGGTATGTGTATCTTTGCCCTAGGCAATAGTAGTTATTGGTTTCGAGTATCAGACTTGCGAAAATTTTGATGATTTCTCAACCATTCCTTAACTTCAAACTCCCATATCTCGCGAACGGATTACCAACTCGAGAAATTCCAGTTGCATCTGAAAGCAGAAACTCGCCCGATTACAACGGTGTGTGTATTTTTGTCCTAGGCCATAGTAGTTATTGGTTTCGAGTATCAGACTTGCGAAAATTTTGATGGCTTCTCAACCATTCCTTAACTTCAAACTCCCATATCTCGCGCACGGATTGACGAACTCGAGAAATTCCTGTCGCATCTGAAAGTAGAATCTCGCCCGATTACAACGGTATGTGAATTTTTGCCCGAGGCATTGGTAGTTATTGGTTTCGAGTGTCAGACTTTCTAAAATTTTGATAGTTTCACAAACATTCCTTAACTTCAAACTCCCATATCTCGCGAACGGATTGACGAACTCGAGAAATTCCTGTTGCATCTGAAAGCAGAAGCTCGATCGATTACAACGGTATCTGTATTTTTGCCCTAGGCAATAGTTGTTATTGGTTTCGAGTGTCAGACCAGCGAAAATTTTGATATTTTCTCATCTATTCCTTAACTTGAAACCCCCAAATATCGCGAACTGATTGACGAACTCGAGAAATTCCTGCTGCATCTGAAAGTAGAAGCTCGCCCGATTACAATGGTATTTGTATTTTTGCCCTAGGCCATAGCAGTTATTGGTTTCGAGTATCAGACCAGCGAAAATTTTGATAGTTTCGCAACCATTCCTTAACTTCAAACCCCCAAATCTCGCGAACTGATTGACGAACTCGAGAAATTCCTGCTGCATTTGAAAGTAGAAGCTCGCCCGATTACAATGGTATTTGTATTTTGCCCTAGGCCATAGCAGTTATTGGTTTCGAGTATCAGACCAGCGAAAATTTTGATAGTTTCTCACCTATTCCTTAACTTCAAACACCCAAATCTCGCGAACGGATTGACGAACTCTAGAAATTCCAGTTGCATCTGTAAGCAGAAACTAGCCCGATTACAATGTGTGTGTATTTCTGCCCTAGGCCATAGTAGTTATTGGTTTCGAGTATCAGACTTGCGAAAATTTCGATGTTTTCTCAACCATTCCTTAGCTTCAAACTCCCATATCTCGCGAACGGATTGACGAACTAGAGAAATTCCGGTTGCATCTGAAAGCAGATACTCGTCCGATTACAATGGTGTGTGTACTTTTCCCCTAGGCCGTTCCAGTTATTGGTTTCGAGTATCAGACCAGCGAAAATTTTGATAGTTTCTCAACCATTCCGTAACTTCAAACCCCCAAATCTCGCGAACGGATTGACGAACTCCAGAAATTCCTGCTGCATCTGAAAGTAGAAGCTCGCCCGATTACAACGGTACGTGTACTCTTGCCCTAGGCAATAGTAGTTATTGGTTTCGAGTATCAGACTTGCGAAAATTTTGATGATTTCTCAACCATTCCTTAACTACAAACTCCCATATCTCGCGAACGGATTGACGAACTCGAGAAATTTCTGTTGCATCTGAAAGCAGAAACACGTCCGATTACAATGGTATGTGTACTTTTCCCCTAGGCCATTCCAGTTATTGGTTTCGAGTATCAGACCAGCGAAAATTTTGATAGTTTCTCTACCATTCCTTAACTTCAAGCCCCCAAATCTCGCGAACGGATTGACGAACTCGAGAAATTCCTGCTACATCTGAAAGTAGAAGCTCGCCCGATTACAACGGTATGTGTATTTTTGCCCTAGGCAATAGTAGCTATTGGTTTCGAGTATCAGACTTGCGAAAATTTTGATGATTTCTCAACCATTCCTTAACTTCAAACTCCCATATCTCGCGAACGGATTGATGAACTCGAGAAATTCCTGTTGCGTCTGATAGTAGAAGCTCGCCCGATTACAACGGTATGTGTATTTTTACTCTATGCATTAGTAGTTATTGGTTTCGAGTATCAGACTTACTAAAATTTTGATAGTTTCTCAACCATTCCTTAACTTCAAACTCCCATATGTCGCGAACGGATTGACGAACTCGAGAAATTCCTGCTGCATCTGAAAGTAGAAGCTCGCCCGATTACAACGGTGTGTGTATTTTGGCCCTAGGCAATAGTAGTTATTGGTTTCGAGTGTCAGACTTGCAAAAATTTTGATGATTTCTCAACCATTCCTTAACTTCAAACTCCCATATCTCGCGAACGGATTGACGAACTCGAGAAATTCCAGTTCATCTGAAAGCAGAAACTCGCCCGATTACAACGGTGTGTGTATTTTTGCCCTAGGCCATAGCAGTTATTGGTTTCGAGTATCAGACTTACTAAAATTTTGATGGTTTCTCAACCATTCCGTAACTTCAAACTCCTATATCTGGCGAACGGATTGACGAACTCGAGAAATTCCTGCTGCATCTGAAAGTAGAAGCTCGCCCGATTACAACTGTATGTGACTTTTGGCCCTAGGCAATAGCAGTTATTGGTTTCGCGTATCAGACTTGCGAAAATTTTGATGGTTTCTCAACCATTCCTTAACTTCAAACTCCCATATCTCGCGAACGGATTGACGAACTCGAGAAATTCCTGTTGCATCTGAAAGCAGAAACTCGCCTGATTACAACGGTGTGTGTATTTTTGCCCTAGGCAATAGTAGCTATTGGTTTCGAGTATCAGACTTGCGAAAATTTTGATGGCTTCTCAACCATTCCTTTACTTCAAACTCCCATATCTCGCGAACGCATTGACGGACTCGAGAAATTCCTGTTGCATCTGAAAGCAGAAGCTCGATCCATTACAACGGTATGTGTATTTGTGCCCTAGGCAATAGTAGTTATTGGTTTCGAGTATCAGACTTGCGAAAATTTTGATGATTTCTCAACCATTCCTTAACTACAAACTCCCATATCTCGCGAACGGATTACCAACTCGAGAAACTCCAGTTGCATCTGAAAGCATAATCTCGCCCGATTACAATTGTATTTGTATTTTTGCCCTAGGCCATAGCAGTTATTGGTTTCGAGTATCAGACCAGCGAAAATTTTGATAGTTTCGCAACCATTCCTTAACTTCAAACCCCCAAATCTCGCGAACTGATTGACGAACTCGAGAAATTCCTGCTGCATTTGAAAGTAGAAGCTCGCCCGATTACAATGGTATTTGTATTTTGCCCTAGGCCATAGCAGTTATTGGTTTCGAGTATCAGACCAGCGAAAATTTTGATAGTTTCTCACCTATTCCTTAACTTCAAACACCCAAATCTCGCGAACGGATTGACGAACTCTAGAAATTCCAGTTGCATCTGTAAGCAGAAACTAGCCCGATTACAATGTGTGTGTATTTCTGCCCTAGGCCATAGTAGTTATTGGTTTCGAGTATCAGACTTGCGAAAATTTCGATGTTTTCTCAACCATTCCTTAGCTTCAAACTCCCATATCTCGCGAACGGATTGACGAACTAGAGAAATTCCGGTTGCATCTGAAAGCAGATACTCGTCCGATTACAATGGTGTGTGTACTTTTCCCCTAGGCCGTTCCAGTTATTGGTTTCGAGTATCAGACCAGCGAAAATTTTGATAGTTTCTCAACCATTCCGTAACTTCAAACCCCCAAATCTCGCGAACGGATTGACGAACTCCAGAAATTCCTGCTGCATCTGAAAGTAGAAGCTCGCCCGATTACAACGGTACGTGTACTCTTGCCCTAGGCAATAGTAGTTATTGGTTTCGAGTATCAGACTTGCGAAAATTTTGATGATTTCTCAACCATTCCTTAACTACAAACTCCCATATCTCGCGAACGGATTGACGAACTCGAGAAATTTCTGTTGCATCTGAAAGCAGAAACACGTCCGATTACAATGGTATGTGTACTTTTCCCCTAGGCCATTCCAGTTATTGGTTTCGAGTATCAGACCAGCGAAAATTTTGATAGTTTCTCTACCATTCCTTAACTTCAAGCCCCCAAATCTCGCGAACGGATTGACGAACTCGAGAAATTCCTGCTACATCTGAAAGTAGAAGCTCGCCCGATTACAACGGTATGTGTATTTTTGCCCTAGGCAATAGTAGCTATTGGTTTCGAGTATCAGACTTGCGAAAATTTTGATGATTTCTCAACCATTCCTTAACTTCAAACTCCCATATCTCGCGAACGGATTGATGAACTCGAGAAATTCCTGTTGCGTCTGATAGTAGAAGCTCGCCCGATTACAACGGTATGTGTATTTTTACTCTATGCATTAGTAGTTATTGGTTTCGAGTATCAGACTTACTAAAATTTTGATAGTTTCTCAACCATTCCTTAACTTCAAACTCCCATATGTCGCGAACGGATTGACGAACTCGAGAAATTCATGCTGCATCTGAAAGTAGAAGCTCGCCCGATTACAACGGTATGTGTATTTTTGCCCTAGACCACAGTAGTTATTGGTTTCGAGTATCAGACTTGCGAAAATCTTGATAATTTCTCAACCATTCCTTAACTTCAAACTCCCATATCTCGCGAACGGATTACCAACTCGAGAAATTCCAGTTGCATCTGAAAGCATAATCTCGCCCGATTACAATGGTATTTGTATTTTTGCCCTAGGCCATAGCAGTTATTGGTTTCGAGTATCAGACCAGCGAAAAATTTGATAGTTTCTCAACCATTCTTTAACTTCAATCCCCCAAACATCGCGAACGGATTGACGAACTCGAGAAATTCCTGCTGCATCTGAAAGTAGAAGCTCGCCCGATTACAACGGTATGTGTATTTTTGCCCTAGGCAATATTAGTTATTGGTTTCGAGTATCAGACCAGCGAAAATTTTGATAGTTTCGCAACCATTCCTTAACTTCAAACTCCCAAATATCGCGAACGGATTGACGAACTCGAGAAATTCCTGCTGCATCTGAAAGTAGAAGCTCGCCCGATTACAACGGTGTGTGTATTTTGGCCCTAGGCAATAGTAGTTATTGGTTTCGAGTGTCAGACTTGCAAAAATTTTGATGATTTCTCAACCATTCCTTAACTTCAAACTCCCATATCTCGCGAACGGATTGACGAACTCGAGAAATTCCAGTTCATCTGAAAGCAGAAACTCGCCCGATTACAACGGTGTGTGTATTTTTGCCCTAGGCCATAGCAGTTATTGGTTTCGAGTATCAGACTTACTAAAATTTTGATGGTTTCTCAACCATTCCGTAACTTCAAACTCCTATATCTGGCGAACGGATTGACGAACTCGAGAAATTCCTGCTGCATCTGAAAGTAGAAGCTCGCCCGATTACAACTGTATGTGACTTTTGGCCCTAGGCAATAGCAGTTATTGGTTTCGCGTATCAGACTTGCGAAAATTTTGATGGTTTCTCAACCATTCCTTAACTTCAAACTCCCATATCTCGCGAACGGATTGACGAACTCGAGAAATTCCTGTTGCATCTGAAAGCAGAAACTCGCCTGATTACAACGGTGTGTGTATTTTTGCCCTAGGCAATAGTAGCTATTGGTTTCGAGAATCAGACTTGCGAAAATTTTGATGGCTTCTCAACCATTCCTTTACTTCAAACTCCCATATCTCGCGAACGCATTGACGGACTCGAGAAATTCCTGTTGCATCTGAAAGCAGAAGCTCGATCCATTACAACGGTATGTGTATTTGTGCCCTAGGCAATAGTAGTTATTGGTTTCGAGTATCAGACTTGCGAAAATTTTGATGATTTCTCAACCATTCCTTAACTACAAACTCCCATATCTCGCGAACGGATTACCAACTCGAGAAACTCCAGTTGCATCTGAAAGCATAATCTCGCCCGATTACAATTGTATTTGTATTTTTGCCCTAGGCCATAGCAGTTATTGGTTTCGAGTATCAGACTTGCGAAAATTTTGATGGTTTCTCAACCATTCCTTAACTTCAAACTCCCATATCTCGCGAACGGATTACCTACTCGAGAAATTCCAGTTGCATCTGAGAGCATAATCTCGCCCGATTACAATGGTATTTGTATTTTTGCCCTAGGCCGTAGCAGTTATTGGTTTCGAGTATCAGACTTGCGAAAGTTTCGATGGTTTCTCAACCATTCCTTAGGTTCAAACTCCCATATGTCGCGAAAGGATTGACGAACTAGAGAAATACCAGTTGCATCTGAAAGCAGAAACTCGTCCGATTACAACGGTATGTGTATTTTTGCCCTAGGCCATAGCAGTTATTGGTTTCGAGTATCAGACCAGCGAAAATTTTGATAGTTTCTCAACCATTCCTTAACTTCAAACCCCCACATCTCGCGAACGGATTGACGAACTCGAGAAATTCCTGTTGCATCTGAAAGTAGAAGCTCGCCCGATTACAACGGTATGTGTATTTTTGCCCTAGGCAATAGTAGTTTTTGGTTTCGAGTATCAGATTTGCGAAAACTTTGATGGCTTCTCAACCATTCCTTAACTTCAAACTCCCATATCTCGCGCACGGATTGACGAACTCGAGAAATTCCTGTCGCATCTGAAAGTAGAAACTCGCCCGATTACAGTGGAATGTGTACTTTTCCCCTAGGCCATAGCAGTTATTGGTTTCGAGTATCAGACTTGCGAAAATTTTGATGGTTTATCAACCATTCCTAAATTTCGAACTCCCATATCTCGCGAACTGGTTGACGAACTCGAGAAATTCCTGTTGCATCTGAAGGTAGAAGATCGCCCGATTACAACGGTATGTGTATATTTGCCCTAGGCAATAGTAGTTATTGGTTTCGAGTATCAGACCAGCGAAAATTTTGATAGTTTCTCAACCATTCCTTAACTTCGAACCCCCAAATCTCGCGAACGGATTGACGAACTCGAGAAATTCCTGCTGAATCTGAAAGTAGAATCTCGGCCGATTACAACGGTATGTGTATTTTTGCCCTAGGCAATAGTAGTTATTGGTTTCGAGTATCAGACTTTCTAAAATTTTGATCGTTTCGCAACCATTCCTTTACTTCAAACTCCCATATCTCGCGAACGCATTGACGGACTCGAGAAATTCCTGTTGCATCTGAAAGCAGAAGCTCGATCCATTACAACGGTATGTGTATTTGTGCCCTAGGCAATAGTAGTTATTGGTTTCGAGTATCAGACTTGCGAAAATTTTGATGATTTCTCAACCATTCCTTAACTACAAACTCCCATATCTCGCGAACGGATTACCAACTCGAGAAATTCCAGTTGCATCTGAAAGCAGAAACTCGCCCGATTACAACGGTGTTTGTATTTTTGCCCTAGGCCATAGTAGTTATTGGTTTCGAGTATCAGACTTGCGAAAATTTTGATGGCTTCTCAACCATTCCTTAACTTCAAACTCCCAAATCTCGCGAACGGATTGACGAACTCGAGAAATTCCAGTTGCATCTGAAAGCAGAAACTCGCCCGATTACAATGGTGTGTGTATTTTTGCCCTAAGCCATAGTAGTTATTGGTTTCGAGTATCAGACTTGCGAAAATTTTGATGGCTTCTCAACCATTCCTAAAATTCAAACTCCCATATCTCGCGAACGGGTTGTCGAACTCGAGAAATTCCTGTTGCATCTGAAGGTAGAAGATCGCCCGATTGCAACGGTATGTGTATCTTTGCCCTAGGCAATAGTAGTTATTGGTTTCGAGTATCAGACTTGCGAAAATTTTGATGATTTCTCAACCATTCCTTAACTTCAAACTCCCATATCTCGCGAACGGATTACCAACTCGAGAAATTCCAGTTGCATCTGAAAGCAGAAACTCGCCCGATTACAACGGTGTGTGTATTTTTGTCCTAGGCCATAGTAGTTATTGGTTTCGAGTATCAGACTTGCGAAAATTTTGATGGCTTCTCAACCATTCCTTAACTTCAAACTCCCATATCTCGCGCACGGATTGACGAACTCGAGAAATTCCTGTCGCATCTGAAAGTAGAATCTCGCCCGATTACAACGGTATGTGAATTTTTGCCCTAGGCATTGGTAGTTATTGGTTTCGAGTGTCAGACTTTCTAAAATTTTGATAGTTTCACAAACATTCCTTAACTTCAAACTCCCATATCTCGCGAACGGTTTGACGAACTCGAGAAATTCCTGTTGCATCTGAAAGCAGAAGCTCGATCGATTACAACGGTATCTGTATTTTTGCCCTAGGCAATAGTTGTTATTGGTTTCGAGTATCAGACCAGCGAAAATTTTGATATTTTCTCATCCATTCCTTAACTTGAAACCCCCAAATATCGCGAACTGATTGACGAACTCGAGAAATTCCTGCTGCATCTGAAAGTAGAAGCTCGCCCGATTACAATGGTATTTGTATTTTTGCCCTAGGCCATAGCAGTTATTGGTTTCGAGTATCAGACCAGCGAAAATTTTGATAGTTTCGCAACCATTCCTTAACTTCAAACCCCCAAATCTCGCGAACTGATTGACGAACTCGAGAAATTCCTGCTGCATTTGAAAGTAGAAGCTCGCCCGATTACAATGGTATTTGTATTTTGCCCTAGGCCATAGCAGTTATTGGTTTCGAGTATCAGACCAGCGAAAATTTTGATAGTTTCTCACCTATTCCTTAACTTCAAACACCCAAATCTCGCGAACGGATTGACGAACTCTAGAAATTCCAGTTGCATCTGTAAGCAGAAACTAGCCCGATTACAATGTGTGTGTATTTCTGCCCTAGGCCATAGTAGTTATTGGTTTCGAGTATCAGACTTGCGAAAATTTCGATGTTTTCTCAACCATTCCTTAGCTTCAAACTCCCATATCTCGCGAACGGATTGACGAACTAGAGAAATTCCGGTTGCATCTGAAAGCAGATACTCGTCCGATTACAATGGTGTGTGTACTTTTCCCCTAGGCCGTTCCAGTTATTGGTTTCGAGTATCAGACCAGCGAAAATTTTGATAGTTTCTCAACCATTCCGTAACTTCAAACCCCCAAATCTCGCGAACGGATTGACGAACTCCAGAAATTCCTGCTGCATCTGAAAGTAGAAGCTCGCCCGATTACAACGGTACGTGTACTCTTGCCCTAGGCAATAGTAGTTATTGGTTTCGAGTATCAGACTTGCGAAAATTTTGATGATTTCTCAACCATTCCTTAACTACAAACTCCCATATCTCGCGAACGGATTGACGAACTCGAGAAATTTCTGTTGCATCTGAAAGCAGAAACACGTCCGATTACAATGGTATGTGTACTTTTCCCCTAGGCCATTCCAGTTATTGGTTTCGAGTATCAGACCAGCGAAAATTTTGATAGTTTCTCTACCATTCCTTAACTTCAAGCCCCCAAATCTCGCGAACGGATTGACGAACTCGAGAAATTCCTGCTACATCTGAAAGTAGAAGCTCGCCCGATTACAACGGTATGTGTATTTTTGCCCTAGGCAATAGTAGCTATTGGTTTCGAGTATCAGACTTGCGAAAATTTTGATGATTTCTCAACCATTCCTTAACTTCAAACTCCCATATCTCGCGAACGGATTGATGAACTCGAGAAATTCCTGTTGCGTCTGATAGTAGAAGCTCGCCCGATTACAACGGTATGTGTATTTTTACTCTATGCATTAGTAGTTATTGGTTTCGAGTATCAGACTTACTAAAATTTTGATAGTTTCTCAACCATTCCTTAACTTCAAACTCCCATATGTCGCGAACGGATTGACGAACTCGAGAAATTCATGCTGCATCTGAAAGTAGAAGCTCGCCCGATTACAACGGTATGTGTATTTTTGCCCTAGGCAATATTAGTTATTGGTTTCGAGTATCAGACCAGCGAAAATTTTGATAGTTTCGCAACCATTCCTTAACTTCAAACTCCCAAATCTCGCGAACGGATTGACGAACTCGAGAAATTCCTGCTGCATCTGAAAGTAGAAGCTCGCCCGATTACAACGGTGTGTGTATTTTGGCCCTAGGCAATAGTAGTTATTGGTTTCGAGTGTCAGACTTGCAAAAATTTTGATGATTTCTCAACCATTCCTTAACTTCAAACTCCCATATCTCGCGAACGGATTGACGAACTCGAGAAATTCCAGTTCATCTGAAAGCAGAAACTCGCCCGATTACAACGGTGTGTGTATTTTTGCCCTAGGCCATAGCAGTTATTGGTTTCGAGTATCAGACTTACTAAAATTTTGATGGTTTCTCAACCATTCCGTAACTTCAAACTCCTATATCTGGCGAACGGATTGACGAACTCGAGAAATTCCTGCTGCATCTGAAAGTAGAAGCTCGCCCGATTACAACGGTATGTGAATTTTGGCCCTAGGCAATAGCAGTTATTGGTTTCGCGTATCAGACTTGCGAAAATTTTGATGGTTTCTCAACCATTCCTTAACTTCAAACTCCCATATCTCGCGAACGGATTGACGAACTCGAGAAATTCCTGTTGCATCTGAAAGCAGAAACTCGCCTGATTACAACGGTGTGTGTATTTTTGCCCTAGGCAATAGTAGCTATTGGTTTCGAGTATCAGACTTGCGAAAATTTTGATAGTTTCGCAACCATTCCTTAACTTCAAACCCCCAAATCTCGCGAACTGATTGACGAACTCGAGAAATTCCTGCTGCATTTGAAAGTAGAAGCTCGCCCGATTACAATGGTATTTGTATTTTGCCCTAGGCCATAGCAGTTATTGGTTTCGAGTATCAGACCAGCGAAAATTTTGATAGTTTCTCACCTATTCCTTAACTTCAAACACCCAAATCTCGCGAACGGATTGACGAACTCTAGAAATTCCAGTTGCATCTGTAAGCAGAAACTAGCCCGATTACAATGTGTGTGTATTTCTGCCCTAGGCCATAGTAGTTATTGGTTTCGAGTATCAGAGTAGCGAAAATTTTGATGCCTTCTCAACCATTCCTTAACTTCAAACTCCCATATCTCGCGAACGGATTGACGAACTCGAGAAATTCCTGTTGCGTCTGAAAGTAGAAGCTCGCCCGATTACAACGGTATGTGTATTTTTGCCCTAGGCAATAGTAGTTATTGGTTTCGAGTATCAGACCAGCGAAAATTTTGATTGTTTCTCAACTATTCCTTAACTTCGAACCCCCAAATCTCGCGAACGGATTGACGATCTCGAGAAATTCCTGCTGAATCTGAAAGTAGAATCTCGGCCGATTACAACGGTATGTGTATTTTTGCCCTAGGCAATAGTAGTTATTGGTTTCGAGTATCAGACTTTCTAAAATTTTGATCGTTTCGCAACCATTCCTTTACTTCAAACTCCCATATCTCGCGAACGCATTGACGGACTCGAGAAATTCCTGTTGCATCTGAAAGCAGAAGCTCGATCCATTACAACGGTATGTGTATTTGTGCCCTAGGCAATAGTAGTTATTGGTTTCGAGTATCAGACTTGCGAAAATTTTGATGATTTCTCAACCATTCCTTAACTACAAACTCCCATATCTCGCGAACGGATTACCAACTCGAGAAACTCCAGTTGCATCTGAAAGCATAATCTCGCCCGATTACAATTGTATTTGTATTTTTGCCCTAGGCCATAGCAGTTATTGGTTTCGAGTATCAGACTTGCGAAAATTTTGATGGTTTCTCAACCATTCCTTAACTTCAAACTCCCATATCTCGCGAACGGATTACCTACTCGAGAAATTCCAGTTGCATCTGAGAGCATAATCTCGCCCGATTACAATGGTATTTGTATTTTTGCCCTAGGCCGTAGCAGTTATTGGTTTCGAGTATCAGACTTGCGAAAGTTTCGATGGTTTCTCAACCATTCCTTAGTTTCAAACTCCCATATGTCGCGAAAGGATTGACGAACTAGAGAAATACCAGTTGCATCTGAAAGCAGAAACTCGTCCGATTACAACGGTATGTGTATTTTTGCCCTAGGCCATAGCAGTTATTGGTTTCGAGTATCAGACCAGCGAAAATTTTGATAGTTTCTCAACCATTCCTTAACTTCAAACCCCCACATCTCGCGAACGGATTGACGAACTCGAGAAATTCCTGTTGCATCTGAAAGTAGAAGCTCGCCCGATTACAACGGTATGTGTATTTTTGCCCTAGGCAATAGTAGTTTTTGGTTTCGAGTATCAGATTTGCGAAAACTTTGATGGCTTCTCAACCATTCCTTAACTTCAAACTCCCATATCTCGCGCACGGATTGACGAACTCGAGAAATTCCTGTCGCATCTGAAAGTAGAAACTCGCCCGATTACAGTGGAATGTGTACTTTTCCCCTAGGCCATAGCAGTTATTGGTTTCGAGTATCAGACTTGCGAAAATTTTGATGGTTTATCAACCATTCCTAAATTTCGAACTCCCATATCTCGCGAACTGGTTGACGAACTCGAGAAATTCCTGTTGCATCTGAAGGTAGAAGATCGCCCGATTACAACGGTATGTGTATATTTGCCCTAGGCAATAGTAGTTATTGGTTTCGAGTATCAGACCAGCGAAAATTTTGATAGTTTCTCAACCATTCCTTAACTTCGAACCCCCAAATCTCGCGAACGGATTGACGAACTCGAGAAATTCCTGCTGAATCTGAAAGTAGAATCTCGGCCGATTACAACGGTATGTGTATTTTTGCCCTAGGCAATAGTAGTTATTGGTTTCGAGTATCAGACTTTCTAAAATTTTGATGGTTTCGCAACCATTCCTTTACTTCAAACTCCCATATCTCGCGAACGCATTGACGGACTCGAGAAATTCCTGTTGCATCTGAAAGCAGAAGCTCGATCCATTACAACGGTATGTGTATTTGTGCCCTAGGCAATAGTAGTTATTGGTTTCGAGTATCAGACTTGCGAAAATTTTGATGATTTCTCAACCATTCCTTAACTACAAACTCCCATATCTCGCGAACGGATTACCAACTCGAGAAATTCCAGTTGCATCTGAAAGCAGAAACTCGCCCGATTACAACGGTGTGTGTATTTTTGCCCTAGGCCATAGTAGTTATTGGTTTCGAGTATCAGACTTGCGAAAATTTTGATGGCTTCTCAACCATTCCTTAACTTCAAACTCCCAAATCTCGCGAACGGATTGACGAACTCGAGAAATTCCAGTTGCATCTGAAAGCAGAAACTCGCCCGATTACAATGGTGTGTGTATTTTTGCCCTAAGCCATAGTAGTTATTGGTTTCGAGTATCAGACTTGCGAAAATTTTGATGGCTTCTCAACCGTTCCTAAAATTCAAACTCCCATATCTCGCGAACGGGTTGTCGAACTCGAGAAATTCCAGTTGCATCTGAAAGCAGAAACTCGCCCGATTACAACGGTGTGTGTATTTTTGTCCTAGGCCATAGTAGTTATTGGTTTCGAGTATCAGACTTGCGAAAATTTTGATGGCTTCTCAACCATTCCTTAACTTCAAACTCCCATATCTCGCGCACGGATTGACGAACTCGAGAAATTCCTGTCGCATCTGAAAGTAGAATCTCGCCCGATTACAACGGTATGTGAATTTTTGCCCTAGGCATTGGTAGTTATTGGTTTCGAGTGTCAGACTTTCTAAAATTTTGATAGTTTCACAAACATTCCTTAACTTCAAACTCCCATATCTCGCGAACGGATTGACGAACTCGAGAAATTCCTGTTGCATCTGAAAGCAGAAGCTCGATCGATTACAACGGTATCTGTATTTTTGCCCTAGGCAATAGTTGTTATTGGTTGCGAGTATCAGACCAGCGAAAATTTTGATATTTTCTCATCCATTCCTTAACTTGAAACCCCCAAATATCGCGAACTGATTGACGAACTCGAGAAATTCCTGCTGCATCTGAAAGTAGAAGCTCGCCCGATTACAATGGTATTTGTATTTTTGCCCTAGGCCATAGCAGTTATTGGTTTCGAGTATCAGACCAGCGAAAATTTTGATAGTTTCGCAACCATTCCTTAACTTCAAACCCCCAAATCTCGCGAACTGATTGACGAACTCGAGAAATTCCTGCTGCATTTGAAAGTAGAAGCTCGCCCGATTACAATGGTATTTGTATTTTGCCCTAGGCCATAGCAGTTATTGGTTTCGAGTATCAGACCAGCGAAAATTTTGATAGTTTCTCACCTATTCCTTAACATCAAACACCCAAATCTCGCGAACGGATTGACGAACTCTAGAAATTCCAGTTGCATCTGTAAGCAGAAACTAGCCCGATTACAATGTGTGTGTATTTCTGCCCTAGGCCATAGTAGTTATTGGTTTCGAGTATCAGAGTTGCGAAAATTTTGATGCCTTCTCAACCATTCCTTAACTTCAAACTCCCATATCTCGCGAACGGATTGACGAACTCGAGAAATTCCAGTTGCGTCTGAAAGTAGAAGCTCGCCCGATTACAACGGTATGTGTATTTTTGCCCTAGGCAATAGTAGTTATTGGTTTCGAGTATCAGACCAGCGAAAATTTTGATTGTTTCTCAACTATTCCTTAACTTCGAACCCCCAAATCTCGCGAACGGATTGACGAACTCGAGAAATTCCTGCTGAATCTGAAAGTAGAATCTCGGCCGATTACAACGGTATGTGTATTTTTGCCCTAGGCAATAGTAGTTATTGGTTTCGAGTATCAGACTTTCTAAAATTTTGATCGTTTCGCAACCATTCCTTTACTTCAAACTCCCATATCTCGCGAACGCATTGACGGACTCGAGAAATTCCTGTTGCATCTGAAAGCAGAAGCTCGATCCATTACAACGGTATGTGTATTTGTGCCCTAGGCAATAGTAGTTATTGGTTTCGAGTATCAGACTTGCGAAAATTTTGATGATTTCTCAACCATTCCTTAACTACAAACTCCCATATCTCGCGAACGGATTACCAACTCGAGAAACTACAGTTGCATCTGAAAGCATAATCTCGCCCGATTACAATTGTATTTGTATTTTTGCCCTAGGCCATAGCAGTTATTGGTTTCGAGTATCAGACTTGCGAAAATTTTGATGGTTTCTCAACCATTCCTTAACTTCAAACTCCCATATCTCGCGAACGGATTACCTACTCGAGAAATTCCAGTTGCATCTGAGAGCATAATCTCGCCCGATTACAATGGTATTTGTATTTTTGCCCTAGGCCGTAGCAGTTATTGGTTTCGAGTATCAGACTTGCGAAAGTTTCGATGGTTTCTCAACCATTCCTTAGTTTCAAACTCCCATATGTCGCGAAAGGATTGACGAACTAGAGAAATACCAGTTGCATCTGAAAGCAGAAACTCGCCCGATTACAGTGGAATGTGTACTTTTCCCCTAGGCCATAGCAGTTATTGGTTTCGAGTATCAGACTTGCGAAAATTTTGATGGTTTATCAACCATTCCTAAATTTCAAACTCCAATATCTCGCGAACTGCTTGACGAACTCGAGAAATTCCTGTTGCATCTGAAGGTAGAAGATCGCCCGATTACAACGGTATGTGTATATTTGCCCTAGGCAATAGTAGTTATTGGTTTCGAGTATCAGACTTGCGAAAATTTTGATGATTTCTCAACCATTCCTTAACATCAAACTCCCATATCTCGCGAACGGATTACCAATTCGAGAAATTCCAGTTGCATCTGAAAGCATAATCTCGCCCGATTACAATGGTATTTGTATTTTTGCCCTAGGCCATAGCAGTTATTGGTTTCGAGTATCAGACCAGCGAAAATTTTGATAGTTTCTCAACCATTCCTTAACTTCAAACCCCCAAATCTCGCGAACGGATTGACGAACTCGAGAAATTCCTGCTGCATCTGAAAGTAGAAGCTCGCCCGATTACAACGGTATGTGTATTTTTGCCCTAGGCAATAGTAATTATTGGTTTCGAGTATCACACTTGTGAAAATTTTGATGTCTTCTCAACCATTCCTTAACTTCAAACTCCCATATCTAGCGCACGGATTGACGAACTCGAGAAATTCCTGTTGCATCTGAAAGCAGAAGCTCGATCGATTACAACGGTATGTGTATTTTTGCCCTAGGCCATAGTAGTTATTGGTTTCGAGTATCAGACTTGCGAAAATTTTCATGGTTTCTCAACCATCTCTTAAATCCAAACCCCCAAATCTCGCGAACGGATTGACGAACTCGAGAAATTCCTGCCGCATCTGAAAGTAGAAACTCGCCCGATTACAACGGTATGTGTATTTTTGCCCCAGGCATTGGTAGTTATTTGTTTCGAGTATCAGACTCACTAAAATTTTGATAGTTTCTCAACCATTCCTTAACTTCAAACTCCCATATCTCGCGAGTGGATTGACGAACTCGAGAAATTCCTGTTGCATCTGAAAGCAGAAACTCGCCCGATTACAATGGTGTGTGTATTTTTGCCCTAGGCCATTGTAGTTATTGGTTTCGAGTATCAGACTTGCGAAAATTTTGATGGCTTCTCAACCATTCCTTAACTTCAAACTCCCATATCTCGCGAACGGATTGACGAACTCGAGAAATTCCTGTTGCATCTGAAAGCAGAAGCTCGATCGATTACAACGGTATGTGTATTTTTGCCCTAGGCCATAGTAGTTATTGGTTTCGAGTATCAGACTTGCGAAAATTTTCATGGTTTCTAAACCATCTCTTAAATCCAAACCCCCAAATCTCGCGAACGGATTGACGAACTCGAGAAATTCCTGTTGCATCTGAAAGCAGAAACTCGCCCGATTACAACGGTGTGTGTATTTTTGCCCTAGACCACAGTAGTTATTGGTTTCGAGTATCAGACTTGCGAAAATTTTGATAGTTTCGCAACCATTCCTTAACTTCAAACTCCCAAATCTCGCGAACGGATTGACGAACTCGAGAAATTCCTGCTGCATCTGAAAGTAGAAGCTCGCCCGATTACAACGGTGTGTGTATTTTGGCCCTAGGCAATAGTAGTTATTGGTTTCGAGTGTCAGACTTGCAAAAATTTTGATGATTTCTCAACCATTCCTTAACTTCAAACTCCCATATCTCACGAACGGATTGACGAACTCGAGAAATTCCAGTTCATCTGAAAGCAGAAACTCGCCCGATTACAACGGTGTGTGTATTTTTGCCCTAGGCCATAGCAGTTATTGGTTTCGAGTATCAGACTTACTAAAATTTTGATGGTTTCTCAACCATTCCGTAACTTCAAACTCCTATATCTGGCGAACGGATTGACGAACTCGAGAAATTCCTGCTGCATCTGAAAGTAGAAGCTCGCCCGATTACAACGGTATGTGTATTTTGGCCCTAGGCAATAGTAGTTATTGGTTTCGAGTATCAGACTTGCGAAAATTTTGATGGCTTCTCAACCATTCCTAAACTTCAAACTCCCATATCTCGCGAACGGGTTGACGAACTCGAGAAATTCCTGTTGCATCTGAAGGTAGAAGATCGCCCGATAACAACGGTATGTGTATTTTTGCCCTAGGCAATATTAGTTATTGGTTTCGAGTATCAGACCAGCGAAAATTTTGATAGTTTCGCAACCATTCCTTAACTTCAAACCCCCAAATCTCGCGAACGGATTGACGAACTCGAGAAATTCCTGCTGCATCTGAAAGTAGAAGCTCGCCCGATTACAACGGTGTGTGTATTTTGGCCCTAGGCAATAGTAGTTATTGGTTTCGAGTGTCAGACTTGCAAAAATTTTGATGATTTCTCAACCATTCCTTAACTTCAAACTCCCATATCACGCGAACGGATTGACGAACTCGAGAAATTCCAGTTGCATCTGAAAGCAGAAACTCGCCCGATTACAACGGTGTGTGTATTTTTGCCCTAGGCCATAGCAGTTATTGCTTTCGAGTATCAGACTTGCGAAAATTTTGATGATTTCTCAACCATTCCTTAACTTCAAACTCCCATATCTCGCGAACGGATTACCAACTCGAGAAATTCCAGTTGCATCTGAAAGCATAATCTCGCCCGATTACAATGGTATTTGTATTTTTGCCCTAGGCCGTAGCCGTTATTGGTTTCGAGTATCAGACTTGCGAAAATTTCGATGGTTTCTCAACCATTCCTTAGTTCAAACTCCCATATCTCGCGCACGGATTGACGAACTCGAGAAATTCCTGTCGCATCTGAAAGTAGAATCTCGCCCGATTACAACGCTATGTGTATTTTTGCCCTAGGCATTGGTAGTTATTGGTTTCGAGTGTCAGACTTTCTAAAATTTTGATAGTTTCTCAACCATTCCTTAACTTCAAACTCCCATATTTCGCGAACGGATTGACGAACTCGAGAAATTCCTTTTGCATCTGAAAGCAGAAGCTCGATCGATTACAACGGTATCTGTATTTTTGCCCTAGGCAATAGTGGTTATTGGTTTCGAGTATCAGACCAGCGAAAATTTTGATATTTTCTCATCCATTCCTTAACTTGAAACCCCCAAATCTCGCGAACTGATTGACGAACTCGAGAAATTCCTGCTGCATCTGAAAGTAGAAGCTCGCCCGATTACAATGGTATTTGTATTTTTGCCCTAGGCCATAGCAGTTATTGGTTTCGAGTATCAGACCAGCGAAAATTTTGATAGTTTCGCAACCATTCCTTAACTTCAAACCCCCAAATCTCGCGAACTGATTGACGAACTCGAGAAATTCCTGCTGCATCTGAAAGTAGAAGCTCGCCCGATTACAATGGTATTTGTATTTTGCCCTAGGCCATAGCAGTTATTGGTTTCGAGTATCAGACCAGCGAAAATTTTGATAGTTTCTCACCCATTCCTTAACTTCAAACACCCAAATCTCGCGAACGGATTGTCGAACTCTAGAAATTCCAGTTGCATCTGTAAGCAGAAACTAGCCCGATTACAATGTGTGTGTATTTCTGCCCTAGGCCATAGTAGTTATTGGTTTCGAGTGTCAGACTTGCAAAAATTTTGATGATTTCTCAACCATTCCTTAACTTCAAACTCCCATATCTCGCGAACGGATTGACGAACTCGAGAAATTCCAGTTCATCTGAAAGCAGAAACTCGCCCGATTACAACGGTGTGTGTATTTTTGCCCTAGGCCATAGCAGTTATTGGTTTCGAGTATCAGACTTACTAAAATTTTGATGGTTTCTCAACCATTCCGTAACTTCAAACTCCTATATTTGGCGAACGGATTGACGAACTCGAGAAATTCCTGCTGCATCTGAAAGTAGAAGCTCGCCCGATTACAACGGTATGTGAATTTTGGCCCTAGGCAATTAGCAGTTATTGGTTTCGCGTATCAGACTTGCGAAAATTTTGATGGTTTCTCAACCATTCCTTAACTTCAAACTCCCATATCTCGCGAACGGATTGACGAACTCGAGAAATTCCTGTTGCATCTGAAAGCAGAAACTCGCCTGATTACAACGGTGTGTGTATTTTTGCCCTAGGCAATAGTAGTTATTGGTTTCGAGTGTCAGACTTGCAAAAATTTTGATGATTTCTCAACCATTCCTTAACTTCAAACTCCCATATCACGCGAACGGATTGACGAACTCGAGAAATTCCAGTTGCATCTGAAAGCAGAAACTCGCCCGATTACAACGGTGTGTGTATTTTTGCCCTAGGCCATAGCAGTTATTGCTTTCGAGTATCAGACTTGCGAAAATTTTGATGATTTCTCAACCATTCCTTAACTTCAAACTCCCATATCTCGCGAACGGATTACCAACTCGAGAAATTCCAGTTGCATCTGAAAGCATAATCTCGCCCGATTACAACGGTATCTGTATTTTTGCCCTAGGCAATAGTTGTTATTGGTTTCGAGTATCAGACTTGCGAAAATTTCGATGGTTTCTCAACCATTCCTTAGTTCAAACTCCCATATCTCGCGCACGGATTGACGAACTCGAGAAATTCCTGTCGCATCTGAAAGTAGAATCTCGCCCGATTACAACGCTATGTGTATTTTTGCCCTAGGCATTGGTAGTTATTGGTTTCGAGTGTCAGACTTTCTAAAATTTTGATAGTTTCTCAACCATTCCTTAACTTAAAACTCCCATATTTCGCGAACGGATTGACGAACTCGAGAAATTCCTGTTGCATCTGAAAGCAGAAGCTCGATCGATTACAACGGTATATGTATTTTTGCCCTAGGCAATAGTAGTTATTGGTTTCGAGTATCAGACCAGCGAAAATTTTGATATTTTCTCATCCATTCCTTAACTTGAAACCCCCAAATCTCGCGAACTGATTGACGAACTCGAGAAATTCCTGCTGCATCTGAAAGTAGTAGCTCGCCCGATTACAATGGTATTTGTATTTTTGCCCTAGGCCATAGCAGTTATTGGTTTCGAGTATCAGACCAGCGAAAATTTTGATAGTTTCGCAACCATTCCTTAACTTCAAACCCCCAAATCTCGCGAACTGATTGACAAACTCGAGAAATTCCTGCTGCATCTGAAAGTAGAAGCTCGCCCGATTACAATGGTATTTGTATTTTGCCCTAGGCCATAGCAGTTATTGGTTTCGAGTATCAGACCAGCGAAAATTTTGATAGTTTCTCACCCATTCCTTAACTTCAAACACCCAAATCTCGCGAACGGATTGACGAACTCTAGAAATTCCAGTTGCATCTGTAAGCAGAAACTAGCCCGATTACAATGTGTGTGTATTTCTGCCCTAGGCCATAGTAGTTATTGGTTTCGAGTATCAGACTTGCGAAAATTTTGATGCCTTCTCAACCATTCCTTAACTTCAAACTCCCATATCTCGCGAACGGATTGACGAACTCGAGAAATTCCTGTTGCGTCTGAAAGTAGAAGCTCGCCCGATTACAACGGTATGTGTTTTTTTTGCCCTAGGCAATAGTAGTTATTGGTTTCGAGTATCAGACCAGCGAAAATTTTGATAGTTTCTCAACCATTCCTTAACTTCGAACCCCCAAATCTCGCGAACGGATTGACGAACTCGAGAAATTCCTGCTGAATCTGAAAGTAGAAGATCGCCCGATTGCAACGGTATGTGTATTTTTGCCCTAGGCAATAGTAGTTATTGGTTTCGAGTATCAGACTTTCTAAAATTTTGATCGTTTCGCAACCATTCCTTTACTTCAAACTCCCATATCTCGCGAACGCATTGACGGACTCGAGAAATTCCTGTTGCATCTGAAAGCAGAAGCTCGATCCATTACAACGGTATGTGTATTTGTGCCCTAGGCAATAGTAGTTATTGGTTTCGAGTATCAGACTTGCGAAAATTTTGATGATTTCTCAACCATTCCTTAACTACAAACTCCCATATCTCGCGAACGGATTACCAACTCGAGAAATTCCAGTTGCATCTGAAAGCAGAAACTCGCCCGATTACAACGGTGTGTGTATTTTTGCCCTAGGCCATAGTAGTTATTGGTTTCGAGTATCAGACTTGCGAAAATTTTGATGGCTTCTCAACCATTCCTTAACTTCAAACTCCCAAATCTCGCGAACGGATTGACGAACTCGAGAAATTCCAGTTGCATCTGAAAGCAGAAACTCGCCCGATTACAATGGTGTGTGTATTTTTGCCCTAAGCCATAGTAGTTATTGGTTTCGAGTATCAGACTTGCGAAAATTTTGATGGCTTCTCAACCATTCCTAAAATTCAAACTCCCATATCTCGCGAACGGGTTGACGAACTCGAGAAATTCCTGTTGCATCTGAAGGTAGAAGATCGCCCGATTGCAACGGTATGTGTATCTTTGCCCTAGGCAATAGTAGTTATTGGTTTCGAGTATCAGACTTGCGAAAATTTTGATGATTTCTCAACCATTCCTTAACTTCAAACTCCCATATCTCGCGAACGGATTACCAACTCGAGAAATTCCAGTTGCATCTGAAAGCAGAAACTCGCCCGATTACAACGGTGTGTGTATTTTTGCCCTAGGCCATAGTAGTTATTGGTTTCGAGTATCAGACTTGCGAAAATTTTGATGGCTTCTCAACCATTCCTTAACTTCAAACTCCCATATCTCGCGCACGGATTGACGAACTCGAGAAATTCCTGTCGCATCTGAAAGTAGAATCTCGCCCGGTTACAACGGTATGTGTATTTTTGCCCTAGGCGTTGGTAGTTATTGGTTTCGAGTGTCAGACTTTCTAAAATTTTGATAGTTTCACAAACATTCCTTAACTTCAAACTCCCATATCTCGCGAACGGATTGACGAACTCGAGAAATTCCTGTTGCATCTGAAAGCAGAAGCTCGATCGATTACAACGGTATCTGTATTTTTGCCCTAGGCAATAGTTGTTATTGGTTTCGAGTATCAGACCAGCGAAAATTTTGATATTTTCTCATCCATTCCTTAACTTGAAACCCCCAAATCTCGCGAACTGATTGACGAACTCGAGAAATTCCTGCTGCATCTGAAAGTAGAAGCTCGCCCGATTACAATGGTATTTGTATGTTTGCCCTAGGCCATAGCAGTTATTGGTTTCGAGTATCAGACCAGCGAAAATTTTGATAGTTTCGCAACCATTCCTTAACCTCAAACTCCCATATCTCGCGAACGGATTGCCGAACTCGAAAAATTGCTGTTGCATCTGAAAGCAGAAGCTCGATCGATTACAACGGTATGTGTATTTTTGCCCTAGGCCATAGTAGTTATTGGTTTCGAGTATCAGACTTGCGAAAATTTTCATGGTTTCTAAACCATCTCTTAAATCCAAACCCCCAAATCTCGCGAACGGATTGACGAACTCGAGAAATTCCTGCCGCATCTGAAAGTAGTAACTCGCCCGATTACAACGGTATGTGTATTTTTGCCCTAGGCATTGGTAGTTATTGGCTTCGGGTATCAGACTCACTAAAATTTTGATAGTTTCTCAACCATTCCTTAACTTCAAACTCCCATATCTCGCGCACGGATTACCAACTCGAGAAATTCCAGTTGCATCTGAAAGCATAATCTCGCCCGATTACAATGGTATTTGTGTTTTTGCCCTAGGCCATAGCAGTTATTGGTTTCGAGAATCAGACTTGCGAAAATTTTGATGGTTTATCAACCATTCCTTAACTTCAAACCCCCATATCTCGCGAACGGATTGCCGAACTCGAGAAATTGCTGTTGCATCTGAAAGTAGAAACTCGTCCGATTACAATGGTATGTGTACTTTTCCCCTAGGCCATTCCAGTTATTGGTTTCGAGTATCAGACCAGCGAAAATTTTAATAGATTCTCAACCATTCCTTAACTTCAAACCCCCAAAACTCGCGAACGGATTGACGAACTCGAGAAATTCCTGCTGCATCTGAAAGTAGAAGCTCGCCGATTACAACGGTATGTGTACTCTTGCCCTAGGCAATAGTAGTTATTGGATTCGAGTATCAGACTTGCGAAAATTTTGATGGTTTCTCAACCATTCCTTAACTTCAAACTCCCATATCTCGCGAACGGATTAACGAACTAGAGAAATTCCAGTTGCATCTGAAAGCAGAAACTCGTCCGATTACAATGGTATGTGTACTTTTCCCCTGGGCCATTCCAGTTATTGGTTTCGAGTATCAGACCAGCAAAAATTTCGATAGATTCTCAACCATTCCTTAAATTCAAACCCCCAAATCTCGCGAACGGATTGACGAACTCGAGAAATTCCTGCTGCAGCTGAAAGTAGAAGCTCGCCCGATTACAACGGTATGTGTATATTTGCCCTAGGCAATAGTAGTAATTGGTTTCGAGTATCAGACTTGCGAAAATTTTGATGATTTCTCAACCATTCCTTAACTTCAAACTCCCATATCTCGCGAACGGATTACCAACTCGAGAAATTCCAGTTGCATCTGAAAGCATAATCTCGCCCGATTACAATGGTATTTGTATTTTTGCCCTAGGCCGTAGGAGTTATTGGTTTCGAGTATCAGACTTGCGAAAATTTCGATGGTTTCTCAACCATTCCTTAGCTTCAAACTCCCATATCTCGCGAACGGATTGACGAACTAGGGAAATTCCAGTTGCATCTGAAAGCAGAAACTCGTCCGATTACAATGGTATGTGTACTTTTCCCCTAGGCCATTCCAATTATTGGTTTCGAGTATCAGACCAGCGAAAATTTTGATAGTTTCTCAACCATTCCTTAACTTCAAACCCCCAAATCTCGCGAACGGATTGACGAACTCGAGAAATTCCTGCTGTATCTGAAAGTAGAAGCTCGCCCGATTACAACGGTATGTGTATATTTGCCCTAGGCTATAGTAGTAATTGGTTTCGAGTATCAGACTTGCGAAAATTTTGATGATTTATCAACCATTCCTTAACTTCAAACTCCCATATCTCGCGTACGGATTGACGAACTCGAGAAATTCTTGTTGCATCTGCTAGTAGAAACTCGCCCGATTACAACGGGGTGTGTACTTTTCCCCTAGGCCATTCCAGTTATTGGTTTCGAGTATCAGACCAGCGAAAATTTTGATGGTTTCTCAACCATTCCTTATCTTCAAACTCCCATTTCTCGCGAACGAATTGACGAACTCGAGAAATTCCTGCTGCATCTGAAAGCAGAAACTCGCCCGATTACAACGGTATGTGTATTTTTGCCCTAGGCAATAGTAGTTATTGGTTTCGAGTATCAGACTTGCGAAAATTTTGATGATTTCTCAACCATTCCTTAACTTCAAACTCCCATATCTCGCGAACGAATTGACGGAGCAGAGAAATTCCAGTTGCATCTGAAAGCAGAAACTCGACCGTTTACAGTGGTATGTGTACTTTTCCCATAAGCCATTCCAGTTATTGGTTTCGAGTATCAGACTTGCGAAAATTTTGATGGTTCCTCAACCATTCCTTAACTTCAAACTCCCATATCTCGCGAACGGATTGACGAACTCGAGAAAATCCTGCTGCATCTGAAAGTAGAAACTCGCCCGATTACAATGGGTTGTGTACTTTTCCCCTAAGCCATTCTAGTTATTGGTTTCGAGTATCAGACCAGCGAAAATTTTTATGGTTTCTCAACCATTCCTTAATTTCAAACTCCCATATCTCGCGAACGGATTGACGAACTCGAGAAATTCCAGTTGCATCTTAAAGCATAATCTTGCCTAATTACAACCGTATGTGTATTTTTGCCCTAAGCCATCGCAGTTATTGGTTTCGAGTATCAGACTTGCGAAAATTTTGATGGTTTCTCAACCATTCCTTAACTTCAAACTCCCATATCTCGCGAACGGATAACCAACTCGAGAAATTCCAGTTGCATCTAAAAGCATAATCTCGCCCGATTACAATGGTATGTGTATTTTTGCCCTAGGCCATAGCAGTTATTGGTTTCGAGCATCAGACTTGCGAAAATTTTGATGGTTTCTCGACCATTCCTTAACCTCAAACTCCCATATCTCGCGAACCGATTGACGATCTCGAGAAATTGCTGCTGCATCTGAAAGCAGAAACGCGCCCGATTACAACGGTATGTGTATTTTTGCCCTAGGCAATAGTAGTTATTGGTTTCGAGTATCAGACTTGCGAACATTTTGATGGCTTCTCAACCAGTCCTTAACTTCAAACTCCCATATCTTGCGAAAGGTTTGACGAACTCGAGAAATTCCTGTTGCATCTGAAAGTAGAAACTCGATCGATTACAACGGTATGTGTATTTTTGCCCTAGGCAATAGTAGTCATTGGTTTCGAGTAGCAGACTTGCGAAGATTTTGATGATTTCTCAACCATTCCTTAACTTCAAACTCCCATATCTCGCGAACGGATTACCAACTCGAGAAATTCCAGTTGCTTCTAAAAGCATAATCTCGCCCGATTACAATGGTATTTGTATTTTTGCCCTAAACCATAGCAGTTATTGGTTTCGAGTATCAGACTTGCGAAAATTTTGATGGTTTCTCAACCATTCCTTAACTTCAAACTCCCACATCTCGCGAACAGATTGACGAACTAGAGAAATTCCTGTTGCATCTGCAAGCAGTAGCTCGATCGATTAGAACGGTATGTGTATTTTTGCCCTAGGCAATAGTAGTTATTGGTTTCGAGTATCAGACTTGCGAAAATTTTGATGATTTCTCAACCATTCCTTAACTTCAAACTCCCATATCTCGCGAACGGATTGACGATCTAGAGAAATTCCAGTTGCATCTGAAAGTAGAAACTCGCCCGATTACAGCTGTATGTGTACTTTTCCCCTAGGCCATTCCAGCTATTGGTTTCGAGTATCAGACTTGCGAAAATTTTGATGGTTTCTCAACCACTCCTTAACTTCAAACACCCATATCTTGCGAATGGATTGCAGAACTGGAGAAGTTCCTCTTGCGTCTGAAAGCCGAAACTCGCCCGATTACAACGGTATGTGTATTTTTGCCCTAGGCCATAGTAGTTATTGGTTTCGAGTATCAGACTTGCGAAAATTTTGATGGTTTCTCAACCATCTCTTAAATCCAAACACCGATATCTCGCGAATGGATTGACGAACTCGAGAAGTTCCTCTTGCATCTGAAAGCAGAAACTCGTCCGATTACGACGGTATGTATATTTTTGCCCTAGGCCATTCCAGTTATTCGTTTCTAGCATCAGAATTGCGAAAATTTTGACGGTTTCTCAACCATCTATTAAATCCAAACTCCGATATTTCGCGAACGAATTGACGAATCGGAGAAATTCCTGTTGCATCTGAGAGCAGAAAGTCGCCCGATTACAACGGTATGTGTATTTTTCCCCCATGCCATTGCAGTTATTCATTTCTAGCATCAGAATTGCGAAAATTTTGATGGTTTCTCAACCATTCCTTAAATTCAAACTCCCATATCTCGCAAACGGATTGACGAACTCGAGAAATACCTGTTGCTTCTGAAAGCAGAAACTCGCCCGATTACAACGGCATGTTTATTTTTGCCCTAGGCCATTCCAGTTATTCGTTTCTAGCATCAGAATTGCGAAAATTTTGATGGTTTCTCAACCATTCCTTAAATTCAAGCTCCCATATCTCGCGAACGGATTGACGATTTCGAGAAATTCCTCTTGCATCTGAAAGTAGAAACTCGCCCGATTACAGCTGTATGTGTACTTTTCCCCTAGGCCATTCCAGCTATTGGTTTCGAGTATCAGACTTGCGAAAATTTTGATGGTTTCTCAACCACTCCTTAACTTCAAACACCCATATCTTGCGAATGGATTGCAGAACTGGAGAAGTTCCTCTTGCGTCTGAAAGCAGAAACTCGCCCGATTACAACGGTATGTGTATTTTTGCCCTAGGCAATAGTAGTTATTGGTTTCGAGTATCAGACTTGCGAAAATTTTGATGATTTCTCAACCATTCCGTAACTTCAAACTCCCATATCTCGCGAACGGATTGACGAACCGGAGAAATTCCAGTTGCATCTGAAAGCAGAAACTCGACCGATTACAGTGGTATGTGTACTTTTCCCCTAGGCCATTCCAGTTATTGGTTTCGAGTATCAGACTTGCGAAAATTTTGATGGTTCCTCAACCATTCCTTAACTTCAAACTCCCATATCTCGCGAACGGATTGACGAACTCGAGAAAATCCTGCTGCATCTGAAAGTAGAAACTCGCCCGATTACAATGGGTTGTGTACTTTTCCCCTAAGCCATTCCAGTTATTGGTTTCGAGTATCAGACCAGCGAAAATTTTTATGGTTTGTCAACCATTCCTTAATTTCAAACTCCCATATCTCGCGAACGGATTGACGAACTCGAGAAATTCCAGTTGCATCTTAAAGCATAATCTTGCCTAATTACAATGGTATGTGTATTTTTACCCTAGGCCATAGCAGTTATTGGTTTCGAGTATCAGACTTGCGAAAATTTTGATGGTTTCTCAACCATTCCTTAAATTCAAACTCCCATATCTCGCGAACGGATTGACGAACTCGAGAAATTCCTGTTGCATCTGAAAGCAGAAGCTCGATCGATTACAACGGTATGTGTATTTTTGCCCTAGGCAATAGTAGTTATTGGTTTCGAGTATCAGACTTGCGAAATTTTTATGATTTCTCAACCATTCCTTAACTTCAAACTCCCATATCTCGCGAACGGATAACCAACTCCAGAAATTCCAGTTGCATCTAAAAGCATAATCTCGACCGATTACAATGGTATGTGTATTTTTGACCTAGGCCATAGCACTTATTGGTTTCGAGCATCAGACTTGCGAAAATTTTGATGGTTTCTCAACCATTCCTTAACCTCAAACTCCCATATCTCGCGAACCAATTGACGAACTCGAGAAATTGCTTCTGCATCTGAAAGCAGAAACTCGCCCGATTACAACGGTATGTGTATTTTTGCCCTAGGCAATAGTAGTTATTGGTTTCGAGTACCAGACTTGCGAAAATTTTGATGATTTCTCAACCATTCCTTAACATCAAACTCCCATATCTTGCGAACGGATTGACGAACTAGAGAAATTCCAGATGCATCTGAACGCATAATCTCGCCCGATTACAATGGTATGTGTATTTTTGCCCTAGGCCATAGCAGTTATTGCTTTCGAGTATCAGACTTGCGAAAATTTTGATGGTATCTCAACCATTCCTTAACTTCAAACTCCCATATCTCGCGAACGGATTGACGAACCCGAGAAATTCCTGTTGCATCTGAAAGTAGAAACTCGCCCGATTACAATGGGGTGTGTACTTTTCCCCTAGGCCATTCCAGTTATTGGTTTCGAGTATCAGACCAGCGAAAATTTTGATGGTTTCTCAACCATTCCTTAATTTCAAACTCCCATATCTCGCGAACGGGTTGACGAATTCGAGAAATTCCTCTTGCATCTGAAGTAGAAACTCGCCCGATTACAGCTGTATGTGTACTTTTCCCCTAGGCCATTCCAGCTATTGGTTTCGAGTATCAGACTTGCGAAAATTTTGATGGTTTCTCAACCACTCCTTAACTTCAAACACCCATATCTTGCGAATGGATTGCAGAACTGGAGAAGTTCCTCTTGCGTCTGAAAGCAGAAACTCGCCCGATTACAACGGTATGTTTATTTTTGCCCTAGGCCATAGTAGTTATTGGTTTCGAGTATCAGACTTGCGAAAATTTTGATGGTTTCTCAACCGTCTCTTAAATCCAAACACCGATATCTCGCGAATGGATTGACGAACTCGAGAAGTTCCTCTTGCATCTGAAAGCAGAAACTCGTCCGATTACGACGGTATGTATATTTTTGCCCTAGGCCATTCCAGTTATTCGATTCTAGCATCAGAATTGCGAAAATTTTGACGGTTTCTCAACCATCTATTAAATCCAAACTCCGATATTTCGCGAACGAATTGACGAATCGGAGAAATTCATGTTGCATCTGAGAGCAGAAAGTCGCCCGATTACAACGGTATGTGTATTTTTCCCCCATGCCATTGCAGTTATTCATTTCTAGCATCAGAATTGCGAAAATTTTGATGGTTTCTCAACCATTCCTTAAATTCAAACTCCCATATCTCGCAAACGGATTGACGAACTCGAGAAATACCTGTTGCTTCTGAAAGCAGAAACTCGCCCGATTACAACGGCATGTTTATTTTTGCCCTAGGCCATTCCAGTTATTCGTTTCTAGCATCAGAATTGCGAAAATTTTGATGGTTTCTCAACCATTCCTTAAATTCAAGCTCCCATATCTCGCGAACGGATTGACGAATTCGAGAAATTCCTCTTGCATCTGAAAGTAGAAACTCGCCCGATTACAGCTGTATGTGTACTTTTCCCCTAGGCCATTCCAGCTATTGGTTTCGAGTATCAGACTTGCGAATATTTTGATGATTTCTCAACCATTCCGTAACTTCAAACTCCCATATCTCGCGAACGGATTGACGAACCGGAGAAATTCCAGTTGCATCTGAAAGCAGAAACTCGACCGATTACAGTGGTATGTGTACTTTTCCCCTAGGCCATTCCAGTTATTGGTTTCGAGTATCAGACTTGCGAAAATTTTGATCGTTCCTCAACCATTCCTTTACTTCAAACTCCCATATCTCGCGAACGGATTGACGAACTCGAGAAAATCCTGCTGCATCTGAAAGTAGAAACTCGCCCGATTACAATGGGTTGTGTACTTTTCCCCTAAGCCATTCCAGTTATTGGTTTCGAGTATCAGACCAGCGAAAATTTGTATGGTTTCTCAACCATTCCTTAATTTCAAACTCCCATATCTCGCGAACGGATTGACGAACTCGAGAAATTCCAGTTGCATCTTAAAGCATAATCTTGCCTAATTACAATAGTATGTGTATTTTTACCCTAGGCCATAGCAGTTATTGGTTTCGAGTATCAGACTTGCGAAAATTTTTATGGTTTCTCAACCATTCCTTAACTTCAAACTCCCATATCTCGCGAACGGATTGACGAACAAGAGAAATTCCTGCTGCATCTGAAAGCAGAAACTCGCCCGATTACAACGGTACGTGTATTTTTGCCCTAGGCAATAGTAGTTATTGGTTTCGAGTATCAGACTTGCGAAAATTTTTATGATTTCTCAACCATTCCTTAACTTCAAACTCCCATATCTCGCGAACGGATAACCAACTCCAGAAATTCCAGTTGCATCTAAAAGCATAATCTCGCCCGATTACAATGGTATGTGTATTTTTGCCCTAGGCCATAGCAGTTATTGCTTTCGAGTATCAGACTTGCGAAAATTTTGATGGTATCTCAACCATTCCTTAACTTCAAACTCCCATATCTCGCGAACGGATTGACGAACCCGAGAAATTCCTGTTGCATCTGAAAGTAGAAACTCGCCCGATTACAATGGGGTGTGTACTTTTCCCCTAGGCCATTCCAGTTATTGGTTTCGAGTATCAGACCAGCGAAAATTTTGATGGTTTCTCAACCATTCCTTAATTTCAAACTCCCATATCTCGCGAACGGATTGACGAATTCGAGAAATTCCTCTTGCATCTGAAAGTAGAAACTCGCCCGATTACAGCTGTATGTGTACTTTTCCCCTAGGCCATTCCAGCTATTGGTTTCGAGTATCAGACTTGCGAAAATTTTGATGGTTTCTCAACCACTCCTTAACTTCAAACACCCATATCTTGCGCATGGATTGCAGAACTGGAGAAGTTCCTCTTGCGTCTGAGAGCAGAAACTCGCCCGATTACAACGGTATGTGTATTTTTGCCCTAGGCCATAGTAGTTATTGGTTTCGAGTATCAGACTTGCGAAAATTTTGATGGTTTCTCAACCATCTCTTAAATCCAAACACCGATATCTCGCGAATGGATTGACGAACTCGAGAAGTTCCTCTTGCATCTGAAAGCAGAAACTCGTCCGATTACGACGGTATGTATATTTTTGCCCTAGGCCATTCCAGTTATTCGTTTCTAGCATCAGAATTGCGAAAATTTTGACGGTTTCTCAACCATCTATTAAATCCAAACTCCGATATTTCGCGAACGAATTGACGAATCGGAGAAATTCCTGTTGCATCTGAGAGCAGAAAGTCGACCGATTACAACGGTATGTGTATTTTTCCCCCATGCCATTGCAGTTATTCATTTCTAGCATCAGAATTGCGAAAATTTTGATGGTTTCTCAACCATTCCTTAAATTCAAACTCCCATATCTCGCAAACGGATTGACGAACTCGAGAAATACCTGTTGCTTCTGAAAGCAGAAACTCGCCCGATTACAACGGCATGTCTATTTTTGCCCTAGGCCATTCCAGTTATTCGTTTCTAGCATCAGAATTGCGAAAATTTTGATGGTTTCTCAACCATTCCTTAAATTCAAGCTCCCATATCTCGCGAACGGATTGACGAATTCGAGAAATTCCTCTTGCATCTGAAAGTAGAAACTCGCCCGATTACAGCTGTATGTGTACTTTTCCCCTAGGCCATTCCAGCTATTGGTTTCGAGTATCAGACTTGCGAAAATTTTGATGGTTTCTCAACCACTCCTTAACTTCAAACACCCATATCTTGCGAATGGATTGCAGAACTGGAGAAGTTCCTCTTGCGTCTGAAAGCAGAAACTCGCCCGATTACAACGGTATGTGTATTTTTGCCCTAGGCAATAGTAGTTATTGGTTTCGAGTATCAGACTTGCGAAAATTTTGATGATTTCTCAACCATTCCGTAACTTCAAACTCCCATATCTCGCGAACGGATTGACGAACCGGAGAAATTCCAGTTGCATCTGAAAGCAGAAACTCGACCGATTACAGTGGTATGTGTACTTTTCCCCTAGGCCATTCCAGTTATTGGTTTCGAGTATCAGACTTGCGAAAATTTTGATGGTTCCTCAACCATTCCTTAACTTCAAACTCCCATATCTCGCGAACGGATTGACGAACTCGAGAAAATCCTGCTGCATCTGAAAGTAGAAACTCGCCCGATTACAATGGGTTGTGTACTTTTCCCCTAAGCCATTCCAGTTATTGGTTTCGAGTATCAGACCAGCGAAAATTTTTATGGTTTCTCAACCATTCCTTAATTTCAAACTCCCATATCTCGCGAACGGATTGACGAATTCGAGAAATTCCAGTTGCATCTTAAAGCATAATCTTGCCTAATTACAATGGTATGTGTATTTTTACCCTAGGCCATAGCAGTTATTGGTTTCGAGTATCAGACTTGCGAAAATTTTGATGGTTTCTCAACCATTCCGTAACTTCAAACTCCCATATCTCGCGAACGGATTGACGAACCGGAGAAATTCCAGTTGCATCTGAAAGCAGAAACTCGACCGATTACAGTGGTATGTGT